>NC_054483.1:4087668-4140168 GCF_017639515.1 Carcharodon carcharias | reverse complement strand
TCATTAAGGGCTCCTCAGCTAGTAACACTCTCCCCTCCCCCAGCCTGTTTCCCCTGCAGATCTGCACATTTCCCCCCTTCAGTTAATGATCCAATTCCACTTTGAAAGCCACGACTGAATCTGCCTCCACCACACGGTAAGACGGAGGAGCAGGAGTAGTCCACTCGGCCCATTGAGTCTGCTCCGCCACTCAATGAGATCATGGCTGATCTGATAATCCTCAATCCACTTTCCTGCCTTTTCCCCATAACCCTTGATTCCCTTACTGATTAAAAACCTGTCTATCTCAGCCTTGAATATACTTGAACATACCCAGCCTCTGCAGCTCTCTTGGGCTCTGCATTCCAGATCCGAACCACCCACTCTGTTTAAAAAAAGACATTATTTCCTCAGGTCACCTCTTCAGCCAATCACCTTAAATCGGCGCCCTCTGGTTCTCGATCCTTCCACCAATGGGAACAGTCTCTCCCTATCTACTCTGTCCAGACCCTTCGTGATTTTGAACACCTCGATCAAATCTCCTCTCAACCTTCTCTTCTCCAAGGAGAACAGTCCCAGCTTCTCTAATCTATCCACATAACCGAAGTTCCTCATCTCCGGAACCATTCTCGTGAATCTTTTCCGCACTCTGTCTAATGCCTTCACATCCTTCCTATAGTGTGGTGCCCAAAACTGGACACAACACACCAGCTGAGGCCGACGCTGTGTTTTATAAGTTCCTCACTTTTGTACTCTATGACTATATTTATAAAGCTCAGGATCCTGTATGCTTTATTGACCACTTTCCCAGCTTGCCCTGATGCCTCCAATGATTGTTCACGTATCTCCCCCAGGTCCCTCATCTCCTGCAGCCCCTTTAGAATTCATCATCACAAAAAAAAAGCCCCAGATCATTATCAACAGATTTGCTGATAGGATGTGAGAAGGCTTCTAAGGAGCATAAGCGCTGGCCGTTAACACGTTTCTGTCTGTGGGAGCTTGCTGTGCGAAACTAGGCTGCTGCATTTCCGACATCACAATGGGGACGACATATCAATAAAGTACCTCACTGACTGTAAAGCACTTTGGGACATCCTAAGGTCAGGAAAGGCACTATATAAAAGCAGGTCTTGCTTCCTTTGCTCACCAGGGTTGGGGGCGAGGGAGGGAAGTGTCCCACCTCACTCTCCTCGCCGCCCACCTTGTGCCTTCAATCAACATTACTGAAGCTTTCAGGGATGGGAACTCACCAGTAACACATTCTGGTGTTTGCTTTTTGTCACTCTGTCAACATTTTCCTTTATCTGAGCTGCCACCTCGGTCACTGTGCCAACCATCCATTATTCTGGTTTTATTTACCGTTCTACCACCAGGTCCCTATTCGAGTGCCAAGTTTTGAGCTTTGGGAACGAATTGGGTTAGCAGTGTCCAATGTTGGCATCAAAGTACCCCACGCTAGGCTGACCTCTCTGACCCACTGGAAAGAAGGCGACACAGGGGTAAAACACAGCCCTAGGGAAGGGGAATGGAGGAGTGGGTAAACAACAGCCCACCTGCTACTGATTCCCCCATCCATTCTACCCTCCGTAAACCTGAGTTCATTCAAAACTGTGCTGCCTGTGTCTTGACTCGCAATCAAGCCCTGTTCACCCGTCACCCCTGTGCGTGCTGATCTGCACTGGCTCCCAGTTAAACAAATTTAATGTTGTTCTCCTTTAAATCCCTCCATGTCCCTCACCTTCACCACCCCCCCCACCCCCCACCCCACCAGCTCCCTATCTCTGTAATCTCTTCCAGCCCCCTCAACCCTCCGAGATATCTGCCCTCCTCTAACTCCAGCCTCTTGAGCGTCCTCGATTTGAATCTCTCCACCGTTGGTGGCCGTGCCTTCAGCTGCCTGGGCCCCGAGCCCTGAGCTCTGGAATTCCCTCCCGATGCACCTCTCCGCCCACCTCCCCCCCCCTCCCCCCACCTCCTCTCTCTCTACGTGACTTCCATCCTTCAAGACACTCCTTAAAACCAACCTCTTCACCCAAATTATTCCTCACATTTCCAAATGCTTCCTCTCTGGCTGGCTGTCAGTGCTGGGCTGATTATGCGTGGGGCATTTTACTACACCAAAGGCGCTATATAAATGCAAGGTGTTGTCCTGATCGGTGAATGCAAGCTGCTCGTGCCGCCAGTTTCTCTCGCACTGTAACGTCCCTCTTCGTAGCTTGCCCAAGAACTGATAAACCTCATTAAACATTTAATGGCAGCCAGGTCTCTGCTAGGCAACAAACTTCGGACACGAGAGAAGTAAAATAACTGCAAGAACACGAGATTGCACTGCAAGAGCTGGGTAAATTATTAATGGTACATTCTCCATTGTTGTGTTTTGCACTCCTGCTGCCTGGACATCGATGTGTTAGATAGAATCAGCAAATGGAGTTAGGCCTGGGGAGTTAGGTCCTGACAATTACAGCAAGATAAAAAATGTGGAAAAATTATATGTTGTTAATTAAAAATATGGCTGGCTTCTCCTGCTGACGCTTGTTATCTGGGATTAATTTTCCACAACACTGAATACAAGAGCACTGTGTACAATGTTGGTTTCCTTACTTAAGGACAGATATACTTGCAGTTCAGGGAAAGTTCACTCGGCTGCTCCCTGGGATGAAGGGGGTTGTTTTGTGACGAGAGGTTGAGCAGGCTGGCCCTATACTCACTGGAGTTTAGAAGAATGAGAGGTGATCTTACTGAAACAGATAAGATTCTGAGGGGGCTTTGACAGGGGAGAGGCTGAGAGGATGTTTCCCCCTCGTGGGGGAATCTAGAACGAGGGGGCTCAGTTTCAAAATAAGGTGTTTCCTGTTTAAGATGAGATGAGGAGGAATTTCTTCTCTCAGAGGGAAACTTGACTGTGGAATTCTCTTCCCCAGAGAGCGGTGGGGGCTGGGTCATTGAATACATTCAAGAGATATTAGATCGACAAGGGAATCGAGGGTTATGGGGGGAACAGAGAGGAAAGTGGAGTCGGGGCCACAATCAGGTCAGCCACGATTGCATTGAAATGGGAGAGCAGGCTCAAGGGGCTGAATGACCCACTCCTGCTCCTGTTGCTTACGATGCTAGGCAAGCTCAAGATGTCAGTCACCCAACCAAAGCATCCACTAGAACGAGAGCGGCGTTCCTGTCACAGCTGCGTTAACAAAGGAGCCAAGCTGCTTGTGCGCTTTTAATTCTGGGTTGTCTCTGGCTGTTTCCAGCCCTAAGAACCTCACACTATATTGCACACGAAACTCTCCTTAGCCTTATGCATTCACTTTATAATGCTGCCCTCCTGAGCGGGGACAGGAGGCTCATCCACCACGGAGCTACTGCCACTCCCGTGGAGCGACTCCTCAACAACCCTGGGGATTTGTTGGTGCCTCTTTGAACCCGTGTGTGACCTCGCCACCCAGAAACCTGCACTAACCTTGCCCCTGTGCACTGCCTGCAGGCCATTAGTACCCAGCGCTCTCACCATGTGCAGGCCCCATGTCGAGGCTGACCTGTAAATCCCACACCGGGTGGCTGCTGTGTGAGATCGAGTGATGGTGCGTCTTCATTGTCACAGCGTTCTGACTTCCTCTCCACTGCCTGGCCAAGCTCCTCCTCCTTGGGGGGGTCCGAAAGGAGAAAATTGCGAGTGTGAGGTGACGGAGGGAGGGGGCAGGTCGGTGGGGAGATGGTCAGAAGTGCCTGCTTATACCGTCTGCAGCTTGAGGAGAGTGTAGGATGAGGAGGAGGTGGGAAGTGGGAAGGAGAATTAGGCGGAGGGCATTGTCGAGTAAAGTGGTCTCCGCTCCATTACGGGCAAGACCGTCACAATAATCCTGCATTGGGTTAGGACAGGAAGGTGCCTCTACACCTCCAGTTGGCTCCTGATGCCTCTGGCTGTGTGCCCCCTAATCCCACGAGAGAAATGTGTAGGTGCGTGCTTCAGTGATGTGGCTGCCGTAGTTGAATAGCTGGTGGAGTGCCAAATAATCAAGTTGTAGGTGTGGGGCTTGCAGCTGTGGCCTGTGTGTATGTGTGCGTGTGTGTGTGTCTGTCTGGTGAAGATTACGAATGTCAGGGGGGTGATAGAGGTTGTTGGTATGTGGGTGATGGGGTTTTGGTGAATTCAGAGGTTGGTAGGTGAGTGATGGTGTGGTGAATTGAGAGGTTATTCGGAGGTGAATGATGAGGGTAGTGGTGAATTAAGAGATTATTGGCAGTTGAGTGATGAGTTTGTGGTGAATTGAGAGGTTGTTGGTAGGTGAATGATTTGGATTCTGGTGAATTGAGAGGTTGCTGGTAGGTGAGTGATGGGGGTGTGGTGAATTGAGAGGTTGGTAGGTGAGTGATGGGAGGTGTGGTGAATTGAGAGGTTGGTAGGTGAGTGATGGGGGGTGTGGTGAATTGAGAGGTTGATGGTAGGTGAAATATGGTAATTGTGGTGTATTGAGATGATGTTGGCAGGTGAGAGATCTTTGTTGTTGTGAATTGAGAGGTTGTTGGTAGGTGAGTGATGGGGGTGTGGTGATTTGAGAGGCTATTGGTAGATGAGTGATGGGGGTGTGGTTTTTGAGAGGTTGTTGGTAGGTGAGTGATTTGGAGTGCGCTGAACTGAGAGTCTGTAGGTGAGTGATTTGGGTTGTGGTGAACTGAGAGATTGTTGGTAGGTGAGTGATGAGGGAAGTGGCGAATTGAAAGGCATTTGATAGGTGAGTGATTTGGGGTTGTTGTGAATTAAGAGGTTGTTGGAAGGTAAGTGATGGGAGGTGTGGTGAATAGAGAGGTTGGTAGGTGAGTGATGGGGTTTGTGTTGAATTGAGAGGTTGTTGTTGGTTAATGATGAGGTGTGTATTGAATTGAGAGGTTGTTGGTAGGTGAGTAATTTGGGATGTGGTATAATGAGAGGTTGCTGGTAGGTGAGTGATGCGAGGTGTGGTGAATTGAGAGGTTGTTGGTAGGAAAGTGATGGGAGTTGTAGTGATTTCAGAGGTTGTTGGTATGTGAGTGATGGGGTTGTGGTGTATTGAGAGGTTGTTGGTAGGTGAGTGATGGGTGTGGTGAATTGAGAGGTTGTTGGTAGGTGAGTGATGGGGGTGTGGTGAATTGAGATATTGTTGGTAGGTGAGTGATGGGGGGTGTGGTGAATTGAGAGGTTGGTAGGTGAGTGATGGGGGGTGTGGTGAATTGAGAGGTTGGTAGGTGAGTGATGGGGGTGTGGTGAATTGAGAGGTTGGTAGGTGAGTGATGGGGGGATGTGGTGAATTCAGAGGTTGGTAGGTGAGTGATGGGGGTGTGGTGAATTGAGAGGTTGTTGGTAGTGAGTGATGGGGGGGTGTGGTGAAATGAGAGGTTGTTGGTAGGTGAGTGATGGGGGGTGTGGTGAATTGAGATATTGTTGGTAGGTGAGTGATGGGGGGTGTGGTGAATTGAGAGGTTGGTAGGTGAGTGATGGGGGGTGGGGTGAATTGAGAGGTTGTTGGTAGGTGAGTGATGGTGGGTGTGGTGAATTGAGAGGCTGTTGGTAGGTGAGTGATGGGGGTGTGTTGAATTGAGAGGCTGTTGGTAGGTGAGTGATGGGGGTGTGGTGAATTGAGACGTGGTTGGTAGGTGAGTGATGGGGGTGTGGTGAATTGTGAGGTTATTGGTAGGTGAGTGATGGGGATGTGTTGAATTGAGAGGCTGTTGGTAGGTGAGTGTTGGGGGTGTGGTGAATTGAGAGGTTGGTAGGTGAGTGATGGGGGTGTGGTGAATGGAGAGATAGTTGGTAGGTGAGGGATGGGGGGTGTGGTGAATTGAGAGGTTGGTAGGTGAGTGATGGGGGGTGTGGTGAATTGAGAGGTTGGTAGGTGAGTGATGGGGGGTGTGGTGAATTGAGAGGTTGATGGTAGGTGAAATATGGTAATTGTGGTGTATTGAGATGATGTTGGCAGGTGAGAGATCTTTGTTGTTGTGAATTGAGAGGTTGTTGGTAGGTGAGTGATGGGGGTGTGGTGATTTGAGAGGCTATTGGTAGATGAGTGATGGGGGTGTGGTTTTTGAGAGGTTGTTGGTAGGTGAGTGATTTGGAGTGCGCTGAACTGAGAGTCTGTAGGTGAGTGATTTGGGTTGTGGTGAACTGAGAGATTGTTGGTAGGTGAGTGATGAGGGAAGTGGCGAATTGAAAGGCATTTGATAGGTGAGTGATTTGGGGTTGTTGTGAATTAAGAGGTTGTTGGAAGGTAAGTGATGGGGGGTGTGGTGAATAGAGAGGTTGGTAGGTGAGTGATGGGGTTTGTGTTGAATTGAGAGGTTGTTGATGGTTAATGATGAGGGGTGTATTGAATTGAAAGGTTGTTGGTAGGTGAGTAGTTTGGGATGTGGTATAATGAGAGGTTGCTGGTAGGTGAGTGATGCGAGGTGTGGTGAATTGAGAGGTTGTTGGTAGGAAAGTGATGGGAGTTGTTGTGATTTCAGAGGTTGTTGGTATGTGAGTGATGGGGTTGTGGTGTATTGAGAGGTTGTAGGTAGGTGAGTGATGGGTGTGGTGAATTGAGAGGTTGTTGGTAGGTGAGTGATAGGGGGTGTGGTGAATTGAGATATTGTTGGTAGGTGAGTGATGGGGGGTGTGGTGAATTGAGAGGTTGGTAGGTGAGTGATGGGGGGTGTGGTGAATTGAGAGGTTGGTAGGTGAGTGATGGGGGTGTGGTGAATTGAGAGGTTGGTAGGTGAGTGATGGGGGGTGTGGTGAATTCAGAGGTTGGTAGGTGAGTGATGGGGGTGTGGTGAAATGAGAGGTTGTTGGTAGGTGAGTGATGGGGGGTGTGGTGAATTGAGATATTGTTGGTAGGTGAGTGATGGGTGGCGTGGTGAATTGAGAGTTTGGTAGGTGACTGTTGGGGGTGTGGTGAATTGAGAGGTTGTTGGTAGGTGAGTGATGGGGGTTGTGGTGAATTGAGAGGTTGGTAGGTGAGTGCTGGTGGGTGTGGTGAATTGAGAGGCTGTTGGTAGGTGAGTGATGGGGGTGTGGTGAATTGAGACGTAGTTGGTAGGTGAGTGATGGGGGTGTGGTGAATTGTGAGGTTATTGGTAGGTGAGTGATGGGGTTGTGTTGAATTGAGAGGCTGTTGGTAGGTGAGTGTTGGGGGTGTGGTGAATTGAGAGGTTGGTAGGTGAGTGATGGGGGTGTGGTGAATGGAGAGATAGTTGGTAGGTGAGTGATGGGGGGTGTGGTGAATTGAGAGGTTGGTAGGTGAGTGATGGGGATTGTGGTGAATTGAGAGATTGTTGGTAGGTGAGTGATGGGGGTGTGGTGAATGGAGAGATAGTTGGTAGGTGAGTGATGGGTGGTATGGTGAATTGAGAGGTTGGTAGGTCAGTGATGGGGGTGTGGTGAATTGAGAGGTTGGTAGGTGAGTGATGGGGGTGTGGTGAATTGAGAGATTGTTGGTAGGTGAGTGATGGGGGGTGTGGTGAATGGAGAGGTTGGTAGGTGAGTGATGGGGGTGTGGTGAATTGTGAGGTTGGTAGGTGAGTGATGGGGGTGTGGTGAATTGTGAGGTTGGTAGGTTAGTGATGGGGGTGTGGTGAATTGAGAGGTTGGTAGGTGAGTGATGGGGGTGTGGTGAATTGTGAGGTTGGTAGGTGAGTGATGGGGGTGTGGTGAATTGAGAGGTTGGTAGGTGAGTGATGGGGGGTGTGGTGAATTGAGAGGTTGTTGGTAGGTGAGTGAGTGGGGGTGTGGTGAATTGAGAGGTTGTTGGTAGGTGAGTGATGGGGGGTGTGGAGAATTGAGCGGTTGGTAGGTGAGTGATGGGGTGGCGTGGTGAATTGAGAGGTTGGTAGGTGAGTGATGGGGGGGCGTGGTGAATTGAGAGGTTGGTAGGTGAGTGATGGGGGTTGTGGTGAATTGAGAGGTTGTTGGTAAGTGAGTGATGGGGTGTGTGGTGAATTGAGAGGTTGGTAGGAGAGTGATGGGGGGTGTGGGGAATTGAGAGGTTGTTGGTAGGTGAGTGATGGGTGGTGTGGTGAATTAAGAGGTTATTAGGGGAGTGATGGGGGTGTTGTGAATTGAGAGGTTGTTGGTAGGTGAGTGTTGGGGGTGTGGTGAATTGAGAGGTTGGTAGGTGAGTGATGGGGTGTGGTGAATGGAGAGATAGTTGGTAGGTGAGTGATGGGGGGTGTGGTGAATTGAGAGGTTGGTAGGTGAGTGATGGGGGGTGTGGTGAATTGAGAGGTTGGTAGGTGAGTGATGGGGGGTGTGGTGAATTGAGAGGTTGATGGTAGGTGAAATATGGTAATTGTGGTGTATTGAGATGATGTTGGCAGGTGAGAGATCTTTGTTGTTGTGAATTGAGAGGTTGTTGGTAGGTGAGTGATTTGGAGTGTGGTGAATTGAGAGGTTGTTGGTAGGTGAGTGATGGGGGTGTGGTGAATTGAGAGGTTGGTAGGTGAGTGATGGGGGGTGTGGTGAATTGAGAGGTTGTTGGTAGGTGAGTGATGGGGGGTGTGGTGAATTGAGAGGTTGGTGGGTGAGTGATGGGGTGTCTGCTGAATTGAGAGGTTGGTAGGCGAGTGATGGGGGGTGTGGTGAATTGAAAGGTTGGTAGTTGAGTGATGGGGGTGTGGTGAATTGAAAGGTTGGTATTTGATTGATGGGGGGTGTGGTGAATTGAGAGGTTGGTAGGTGAGTGATGGGGTGTGGTGAATTGAGAGGTTGGTAGGTGAGTGATGGGGGTGTGGTGAATTGAGAGATTGGTAGGTGAGTGATGGGGGTGTGGTGAATTGAGAGGTTGGTAGGTGAGTGATGGGGGTGTGGTGAATTGAGAGGTTGTTGGTAGGAAAGTGATGGGAGTTGTAGTGATTTCAGAGGTTGTTGGTATGTGAGTGACGGGGTTGTGGTGTATTGAGAGGTTGTAGGTAGGTGAGTGATGGGTGTGGTGAATTGAGAGGTTGTTGGTAGGTGAGTGATAGGGGGTGTGGTGAATTGAGATATTGTTGGTAGGTGAGTGATGGGGGGTGTGGTGAATTGAGAGGTTGGTAGGTGAGTGATGGGGGGTGTGGTGAATTGAGAGGTTGGTAGGTGAGTGATGGGGGTGTGGTGAATTGAGAGGTTGGTAGGTGAGTGATGGGGGGGTGTGGTGAATTCAGAGGTTGGTAGGTGAGTGATGGGGGTGTGGTGAATTGAGAGGTTGTTGGTAGTGAGTGATGGTGGGGTGTGGTGAAATGAGAGGTTGTTGGTAGGTGAGTGATGGGGTTGTGGTGAATTGAGATATTGTTGGTAGGTGAGTGATGGGGGGTGTGGTGAATTGAGAGGTTGGTAGGTGAGTGATGGGGTGTGTGGTGAATTGAGAGGTTGTTGGTAGGTGAGTGATGGGGGTTGTGGTGAATTGAGAGGTTGGTAGGTGAGTGCTGGTGGGTGTGGTGAATTGAGAGGCTGTTGGTAGGTGAGTGATGGGGGTGTGTTGAATTGAGAGGCTGTTGGTAGGTGAGTGATGGGGGTGTGGTGAATTGAGAGGTAGTTGGTAGGTGAGTGATGGGGGTGTGGTGAATTGTGAGGTTATTGGTAGGTGAGTGATGGGGATGTGTTGAATTGAGAGGCTGTTGGTAGGTGAGTGTTGGGGGTGTGGTGAATTGAGAGGTTGGTAGGTGAGTGATGGGGGTGTGGTGAATTGAGCAGTTGGTAGGTGAGTGATGGGGGGTGTGGTGAATTGAGAGGTTGGTAGGTGAGTGATGGGAATTGTGGTGAATTGAGAGATTGTTGGAAGGTGAGTGATGGGGGTGTGGTGAATTGAGAGATTGGTAGGTGAGTGATGGGGAGTGTGGTGAATTGAGAGGTTGGTACGTGAGTGATGGGGGTGTGGTGAATTGAGAGGTTGGTAGGTGAGTGATGGGGGTGTGGTGAATTGAGAGGTTGGTAGGTGAGTGATGGGGGTGTGGTGAATTGAGAGATTGTTGGTAGGTGAGTGATGGGGGGTGTGGTGAATTGAGAGGTTGGTAGGTGAGTGATGGGGGTGTGGTGAATTGTGAGGTTGGTAGGTGAGTGATGGGGGTGTGGTGAATTGAGAGGTTGGTAGGTTAGTGATGGGGGTGTGGTGAATTGAGAGGTTGGTAGGTGAGTGATGGGGGTGTGGTGAATTGTGAGGTTGGTAGGTGAGTGATGGGGGTGTGGTGAATTGAGAGGTTGGTAGGTGAGTGATGGGGGGTGTGGTGAATTGAGAGGTTGATGGTAGGTGAGTGAGTGGGGGTGTGGTGAATTGAGAGGTTGTTGGTAGGTGAGTGATGGGGGGTGTGGTGAATTGAGCGGTTGGTAGGTGAGTGATGGGGGTGGTGGTGAATTGAGAGGTTGGTAGGTGAGTGATGGGGGGGGCGTGGTGAATTGAGAGGTTGGTAGGTGAGTGATGGGGGTTGTGGTGAATTGAGAGGTTGTTGGTAGGTGAGTGATGGGGTGTGTGGTGAATTGAGAGTTTGGTAAGTGAGTGATGGGGGGTGTGGTGAATTGAGAGGTTGTTGGTAGGTGAGTGATGGGTGGTGTGGTGAATTAAGAGGTTATTAGGGGAGTGATGGGGGTGTGGTGAATTGAAAGGTTGTTGGTAGGTGAGTGATGGGGGTGTGGTGAATTGAGAGGTTGGTAGGTAAGTGATGGTGGGTGTGGTGAATCGAGAGGTTGGTAGGTGAGTGATGGGGGGTGTGGTGAATTGAGAGGTTAGTAGGTGAGTGATGGAGGTGTGGTGAATTGAGAGGTTGGTAGGTGAGTCTTGGGGGGCGTGGTGAATTGAGAGGTTGGTAGGTGAGTGATGGGGGTTGTGGTGAATTGAGAGGTTGTTGGTAAGTGAGTGATGGGGTGTGTGGTGAATTGAGAGGTTGGTAAGTGAGTGATGGGGGGTGTGGTGAATTGAGAGGTTGTTGGTAGGTGAGTGATGGGTGGTGTGGTGAATTAAGAGGTTATTAGGTGAGTGATGGGGGTGTGGTGAATGGAGAGATAGTTGGTAGGTGAGAGATGGGGGGTATGGTGAATTGAGAGGTTGGTAGGTGAGTGATGGGGGTGTGGTGAATTGAGAGGTTGGTAGGTGAGTGATGGGGGTGTGGTGAATTGAGAGGTTGGTAGGTGAGTGATGGGGGTGTGGTGAATTGAGAGATTGTTGGTAGGTGAGTGATGGGGTGGGTGGTGAATTGAGAGGTTGGTAGGTGAGTGATGGGGGTGTGGTGAATTGTGAGGTTGGTAGGTGAGTGATGGGGGTGTGGTGAATTGAGAGGTTGGTAGGTTAGTGATGGGGGTGTGGTGAATTGAGAGGTTGGTAGGTGAGTGATGGGGGTGTGGTGAATTGAGAGGTTGGTAGGTGAGTGATGGGGGTGTGGTGAATTGAGAGGTTGGTAGGTGAGTGATGGGGGGTGTGGTGAATTGAGAGGTTGGTAGGTGAGTGATGGGGTGTGGTGAATTGAGAGTTGTTGGTAGGTGAGTGATGGGGGTGTGGTGAATTGAGAGGTTGGTAGGTGAGTGATGGGGGTGTGGTGAATTGAGAGGTTGGTAGGTGAGTGATGGGGGGTGTGGTGAATTGAGAGGTTGTTGATAGGTGAGTGATGAGGTGTGTGTTGAATTGAGAGGTTGGTAGGTGAGTAATGGGTGGTGTGGTGAATTGAGAGGTTGTGGGTAGGTGAGTGATGGGGGGTGTGGTGAATTGAGAGGTTGGTGGGTGAGTGATGGGGCGTGTGGTGAATTGAGAGGTTGGTAGGTGTGTGATGGGGGTGTGGTGAATTGAGAGGTTGGTAGGTGAGTGATGGGGGGTGTGGTGAATTGAGAGCTTGTTGGAAGGTGAGTGATGGGGGGTGAGGTGAATAGAGAGGTTGGTAGGTGAGTGATGGGGTTGTGTTGAATTGAGAGGTTGTTGATGGTTAATGATGAGGGGTGTATTGAATTGAAGGTTGTTGGTAGGTGAGTAGTTTGGGGATGTGGTATAATGAGAGGTTGCTGGTAGGTGAGTGATGCGAGGTGTGGTGAATTGAGAGGTTTGTTGGTAGAAGTGATGGGAGTGTTGTGATTTCAGAGGTTGTTGGTATGTGAGTGATGGGGTTGTAGGTGTATTGAGAGGTTGTAGGTAGGTGAGTGATGGGGTGGTGGTGAATTGAGAGGTTGTTGGTTGGTGAGTGATAGGGGGTGTGGTGAATTGAGAGATTGTTGGTAGGTGAGTGATGGGGGTGTGGTGAATTGAGAGGCTGTTGGTGAGTGATGGGGGGTGTGGTGAATTGAGAGGTTGGTAGGTGAGTGATGGGGTGTGGTGAATTGAGAGGTTGTGGTAGGTGAGTGATGGGGGTGTGGTGAATTGAGAGGTTGGTAGGTGAGTGATGGGGGGTGTGGTGAATTGAGAGGTTGGTAGGTGAGTGATGGGGGGTGTGGTGAATTGAGAGGTTGGTAGGTGAGTGATGGGGGTGTGGTGAATTGAGAGGTTGGTAGGTGAGTGATGGGGGTTGTGGTGAATTGTGAGGTTGGTAGGTGAGTGATGGGGGTGTGGTGAATTGAGAGGTTGTTGGTAGGTGAGTGATGGGGGTGTGGTGAATTGAGAGGTTGGTAGGTGAGTGATGGGGGTGTGGTGAATTGAGAAATTGTTGGTAGGTGAATGATGGGGTGGGTGGTGAATTGAGAGGTTGGTAGGTGAGTGATGGGGGTGTGGTGAATTGAGAGGTTGTGGTAGGTGAGTGATGGGGGTGTGGTGAATTGAGAGGTTGGTAGGTGAGTGATGGGGGTGTGGTGAATTGAGAGGTTGGTAGGTGAGTGATGGGGGTGTGGTGAATTGAGAGGTGTTGGTAGGTGAGTGATGGGGGTGTGGTGAATTGAGAGGTTGGTAGGTGAGTGATGGGGGTGTGGTGAATTGAGAGGTTGGTAGGTGAGTGATGGGGGTGTGGTGAATTGAGAGTGTTGGTAGGTGAGTGATGGGGGTGTGGTGAATTGAGAGGTTGGTAGGTGAGTGATGGGGGTGTGGTGAATTGAGAGGTTGGTAGGTGAGTGATGGGGGTGTGGTGAATTGAGAGGTTGGTAGGTGAGTGATGGGGGTGTGGTGAATTGAGAGGTTGGTAGGTGAGTGATGGGGGTGTGGTGAATTGAGAGGTTGGTAGGTGAGTGATGGGGCGTTTGGTGAATTGAGAGGTTGGTAGGTGAGTGATGGGTGGTGTGGTGAATTGAGAGGTTGGTAGGTGAGTGATGGAGGTGTGGTGAATTGAGAGGTTGGTAGGTGAGTGATGGGGAGTGTGGTGAATTGAGAGGTTGGTAGGTGAGTGATGGGGGGTGTGGTGAATTGAGAGGTTGTTGGTAGGTGAGTGATGGGGGTGTGGTGAATTGAGAGGTTGGTAGGTGAGTGATGGGGGTGTGGTGAATTGAGAGGTTGGTAGGTGAGTGATGGGGTGGCGTGGTGAATTGAGAGGTTGGTAGGTGAGTGATGGGGGGTGTGGTGAATTGAGAGGTTGGTAGGTGAGTGATGGGGGTGTGGTGAATTGAGAGGTTGTTGGTAGGTGAGTGATGGGGTGTGTGGTGAATTGAGAGTTTGGTAGGTGAGTGATGGGGGTGTGGTGAATTGAGAGGTTGTTGGTAGGTGAGTGATGGGTGGTGTGGTGAATTAAGAGGTTATTAGGGGAGTGATGGGGGTGTGGTGAATTGAGAGGTTGTTGGTAGGTGAGTGATGGGGGGTGTGGTGAATTGAGAGGTTGGTAGGTGAGTGATGGGGGTGTGGTGAATTGAGAGGTTGGTAGGTGAGTGATGGGGGGTGTGGTGAATTGAGAGGTTGGTAGGTGAGTGATGGGGAGTGTGGTGAATTGAGAGGTTGGTAGGTGAGTGATGGGGGGTGTGGTGAATTGAGAGGTTGGTAGGTGAGTGATGGGGGGTGTGGTGAATTGAGAGGTTGTTGGTAGGTGAGTGATGGGGTGTGTGGTGAATTGAGAGGTTGGTAGGTGAGTGATGGGGGGTGTGGTGAATTGAGAGGTTGTTGGTAGGTGAGTGATGGGTGGTGTGGTGAATTGAGAGGTTGGTAGGTGAGTGATGGGGGTGTGGTGAATTGAGAGGATGTTGGTAGGTGAGTGATGGGGGGTGTGGTGAATTGAGAGGTTGGTAGGTGAGTGATGGGGGTGTGGTGAATTGAGAGGTTGGTAGGTGAGTGATGGGGGTGTGGTGAATTGAGAGGTTGGTAGGTGAGTGATGGGGGGTGTGGTGAATTGAGAGCTTGTTGGAAGGTGAGTGATGGGGGTGTGGTGAATTGAGAGATTGGTAGGTGAGAGATGGTGAGTGTGGTGAATTGAGAGGTTGGTAGGTGAGTGATGGAGGTGTGGTGAATTGAGAGGTTGGTAGGTGAGTGATGGGGGTGTGGTGAATTGAGAGGTTGGTAGGTGAGTGATGGGGGTGTGGTGAATTGAGAGGTTGGTAGGTGAGTGATGGGGGTGTGGTGAATTGAGAGGTTGGTAGGTGAGTGATGGGGGGTGTGGTGAATTGAGAGGTTGATGGTAGGTGAGTGAGTGGGGGTGTGGTGAATTGAGAGGTTGTTGGTAGGTGAGTGATGGGGGGTGTGGTGAATTGAGCGGTTGGTAGGTGAGTGATGGGGTGGCGTGGTGAATTGAGAGGTTGGTAGGTGAGTGATGGGGGGTGTGGTGAATTGAGAGGTTGTTGGTAGGTGAGTGATGGGGGTGTGGTGAATTGAGAGGTTGGTAGGTGAGTGATGGGGGGTGTGGTGAATTGAGAGGTCGTTGGTAGGTGAGTGATGTGTGGTGTGGTGAATTGAGAGGTTGTTAGGTGAGTGATGGGGGTGTGGTGAATTGAGAGGTTGTTGGTAGGTGAGTGATGGGGTGTGTGGTGAATTGAGAGGTTGGTAGGTGAGTGATGGGGGTGTGGTGAATTGAGAGGTTGGTAGGTGAGTGATGGGGGTGTGGTGAATTGAGAGGTTGGTAGGTGAGTGATGGGGGTGTGGTGAATTGAGAGGTTGGTAGGTGAGTGATGGGAGTGTGGTGAATTGAGAGCTTGTTGGAAGGTGAGTGATGGGGGTGTGGTGAATTGAGAGATTGGTAGGTGAGAGATGGGGAGTGTGGTGAATTGAGAGGTTGGTAGGTGAGTGATGGGGGTTGTGATGAATTGAGAGGTTGTTGGTAGGTGAGTGATGGGGTGTGGTGAATTGAGAGGTTGGTAGGTGAGTGATGGGGGGTGTGGTGAATTGAGAGGTTGGTAGGTGAGTGATGGGGGTTGTGGTGAATTGAGAGGTTGTTGGTAGGTGAGTGATGGGGTGTGTGGTGAATTGAGAGGTTGGTAGGTGAGTGATGGGGTGTGTGGTGAATTGAGAGTTTGGTAGGTGACTGTTGGGGGTGTGGTGAATTGAGAGGTTGTTGGTAGGTGAGTGTTGGGGTGTGTGGTGAATTGAGAGGTTGGTAGGTGAGTGATGGGGGTTGTGGTGAATTGAGAGGTTGGTAGGTGAGTGATGGGGGGTGTGGTGAATTGAGAGGTTGGTAGGTGAGTGATGGGGGTGTGGTGAATTGAGAGGTTGGTAGGTGAGTGATGGGGTGTGGTGAATTGAGAGGTTGGTAGGTGAGTGATGGGGGTGTGGTGAATTGAGAGGTTGGTAGGTGAGTGATGGGGGTGTGGTGAATTGAGAGGTTGGTAGGTGAGTGATGGGGGTGTGGTGAATTGAGAGGTTGGTAGGTGAGTGATGGGGGTGTGGTGAATTGAGAGGTTGTGTAGGTGAGTGATGGGGGTGTGGTGAATTGAGAGGTTGGTAGGTGAGTGATGGGGGTGTGGTGAATTGAGAGGTTGGTAGGTGAGTGATGGGGGGTGTGGTGAATTGAGAGGTTGGTAGGTGAGTGATGGGGGTGTGGTGAATTGAGAGGTTGTTGGTAGGTGAGTGATGGGGTGTGTGGTGAATTGAGAGGTTGGTAGGTGAGTGATGTGGGGTGTGGTGAATTGAGAGGTTGTTGGTAGGTGAGTGATGGGGTGTGTGGTGAATTGAGACGTTGGTAGATGAGTGATGGGGGGTGTGGTGAATTGAGAGGTTGGTAGGTGAGTGATGGGGGGTGTGGTGAATTGAGAGGTTGTTGGTAGGTGAGTGATGGGGGGTGTGGTGAATTGAGAGGTTGGTAGGTGAGTGCTTGTGGGTGTGGTGAATTGAGAGGCTGTTGGTAGGTGAGTGATGGGGGTGTGTTGAATTGAGAGGCTGTTGGTAGGTGAGTGATGGGGGTGTGGTGAATTGAGAGGTAGTTGGTAGGTGAGTGATGGAGGTGTGGTGAATTGAGAGGCTGGTAGGTGAGTGATGGGCGTGTGGTGAATTGAGAGAGTTGGTAGGTGAGTGATGGGGGTGTGGTGAATTGAGAGGTTGGTAGGTGAGTGATGGGGGTGTGGTGAATTGAGAGGTTGGTAGGTGAGTGATGGGGGTGTGGTGAATTGAGAGGTTGTTGGTAGGTGAGTGATGGGGGGTGTGGTGAATTGAGAGGATAGTAGGTGAATGATGGGGTGGCCTGGTGAATTGAGAGGTTGGTAGGTGAGTGATGGGGGGGGCGTGGTGAATTGAGAGGTTGTTAGGTGAGTGATGGGGGTGTGGTGAATTGAGAGGTTGGTAGGTGAGTGATGGGGGTGTGGTGAATTGAGAGGTTGGTAGGTGAGTGAGTGGGGGTGTGGTGAATTGAGAGGTTGTTGGTAGGTGAGTGATGGGTGTGTGGTGAATTGAGAGGTTGGTAGGTGAGTGATGGGGGTGTGGTGAATTGTGAGGTTGGTAGGTGAGTGATGGGGGGTGTGGTGAATTGAGAGGTTGATGGTAGTTGAGTGATGGGGGGTGTGGTGAATTGAGAGGTTGGTAGGTGAGTGATGGGGGTGTGGTGAATTGAGAGGTTGGTAGGTGAGTGATGGGGGTGTGGTGAATTGAGAGGTTGGTAGGTGAGTGATGGGGGTGTGGTGAATTGAGAGGTTGGTAGGTGAGTGATGGGGGTGTGGTGAATTGAGAGGTTGTGGTAGGTGAGTGATGGGGGGTGTGGTGAATTGAGAGGTTGGTAGGTGAGTGCTGGGGGTGTGGTGAATTGAGAGGTTGGTAGGTGAGTGATGGGGGTGTGGTGAATTGAGAGGTGTTGGTAGGTGAGTGATGGGGGTGTGGTGAATTGAGAGGTTGGTAGGTGAGTGATGGGGGTGTGGTGAATTGAGAGGTTTGGTAGGTGAGTGATGGGGGTGTGGTGAATTGAGAGGATGGTAGGTGAATTTTGGAATGGCGTGGTGAATTGAGAGGTTGGTAGGTGAGTGATGGGGGTGTGGTGAATTGAGAGGTTGTTGGTAGGTGAGTGATGGGGGTGTGGTGAATGGAGAGATAGTTGGTAGGTGAGTGATGGGGGTGTGGTGAATTGAGAGGTTAGTAGGTGAGTGATGGAGGTGTGGTGAATTGAGAGGTTGGTAGGTGAGTGATGGTGGGGGGCGTGGTGAAATGAGAGATTGTTGGTAGGTGAGTGATGGGGGTGTGGTAACTTGAGAGGTTGTTGGTAGGTGAGTGATCCGGTGTGTGGTGAATTGAGAGGTTGGTAGGTGAGTGATGGGGGTGTGGTGAATTGAGAGGTTGTTGGTAGGTGAGTGATGGGGTGTGTGGTGAATTGAGAGGTTGGTAGGTGAGTGATGGGGGGTGTGGTGAATTGAGCAGTTGTTGGTAGGTGAGTGATGGGGGGTGTGGTGAATTGAGTCGTTGGTAGGTGAGTGATAGGGGGTGTGGTGAATTGAGAGGTTGGTAGGTGAGTGATGGGGGGTGTGGTGAATTGAGAGGTTGGTGGGTGAGTGATGGGGGTATGGTGAATTGAGAGATTGGTAGCTGAGAGATGGGGAGTGTGGTGAATTGAGAGGTTGGTAGGTGAGTGATGGGGGTGTGGTGAATTGAGAGGTTGTTGGTAGGTGAGTGATGGGGGTGTGGTGAATTGAGAGGTTATTGGTAGGTGAGTGATGGGGATGTGGTGAATTGAGAGGTTGTTGAGGTGAGTGATGGGGGGGCGTGGTGAATTGAGAGGTTGGTAGGTGAGTGATGGGGGTGTGGTGAATTGAGAGGTTGGTAGGTGAGTGATGGGGGTGTGGTGAATTGAGAGGTTGGTAGGTGAGTGATGGGGGTGTGGTGAATTGAGAGGTTGGTAGGTGAGTGATGGGGGTGTGGTGAATTGAGAGATTGTTGTTAGGTGAGTGATGGGCGGTGTGATGAAATGAGAGGTTGGTAGGTGAGTGATGGGGGTTGTGGTGAATTGAGAGGTTGTTGGTAGGTGAGTGATGGGGTGTGTGGTGAATGAGAGATTGTTGGTAGGTGAGTGATGGGGGGTGTGGTGAATTGAGAGGTTAGTAGGTGAGTGATTGGGACTGTGGTGAATTGAGAGGTTGGTAGGTGAGTGATGGGGGTGTGGTGAATTGAGAGGTTGGTAGGTAAGTGATGGGGGTGTGGTGAATTGAGAGGTTGTTGGTAGGTGAGTGATGGGGGTGTGGTGAATTGAGAGGTTGTTGGTAGGTGAGTGATGGGGTGTGTGGTGAATTGAGAGGTTGTTGGTAGGTGAGTGATGGGGGTGTGGTGAATTGAGAGGTTGGTAGGTGAGTGATGGGTGGTCTGGTGAATTGAGAGGTTGGTAGGTGAGTGATGGGGGTGTGGTGAATTGAGAGGTATGTAGGTGAGTGATGGGGGTGTGGTGAATTGTGAGGTTGGTAGGTGAGTGATGGGGGTGTGGTGAATGGAGAGGTTGGTAGGTGAGTGATGGGGGTGTGGTGAATTGAGAGGTTGGTAGGGGAGTGATGGGGGGTGTGGTGAATTGAGAGGTTGTTGGTAGGTGAGTGATGGGGGTGTGGTGAATTGAGAGGTTGTTGGTAGGTGAGTGATGGGGGGTGTGGTGAATTGAGAGGTTGGTAGGTGAGTGATGGGGGGTGTGGTGAATTGAGAGGTTGGTAGGTGAGTGATGGGGGGTGTGGTGAATTGAGAGGTTGGTAGGTGACTGTTGGGGGTGTGGTGAATTGAGAGGTTGTTGGTAGGTGAGTGATGGGGTGTGTGGTGAATTGAGAGGTTGGTAGGTGAGTGATGGGGGTGTGGTGAATTGAGAGGTTGTTGGTAGGTGAGTGATGGGTGGTGTGGTGAATTGAGAGGTTGGTAGGTGAGTGATGGGGGTGTGGTGAATTGAGAGGTTGTTGGTAGGTGAGTGATGGGGGTGTGGTGAATTGAGAGGTTGGTAGGTGAGTGATGGGGGTGTGGTGAATTGAGAGATTGGTAGGTGAGAGATGGTGAGTGTGGTGAATTGAGAGGTTGGTAGCTGAGTGATGGAGGTGTGGTGAATTGAGAGGTTGGTAGGTGAGTGATGGGGGTGTGGTGAATTGAGTGGTTGGTAGGTAAGTAATGGTGGGTGTGGTGAAACGAGAGGTTGGTAGGTGAGTGATGGGGAGTGTGGTGAATTGAGAGGTTGGTAGGTGAGTGATGGGGGGTGTGGTGAATTGAGAGGTTGGTAGGTGAGTGATGGGGGGTGTGGTGAATTGAGAGGTTGGTAGGTGAGTGATGGGGTGTGTGGTGAATTGAGAGTTTGGTAGGTGAGTGATGGGGAGTGTGGTGAATTGAGAGGTTGTTGGTAGGTGAGTGATGGATGGTGTGGTGAATTGAGAGGTTGGTAGGTGAGTGATGGGGGTGTGGTGAATTGAGAGGTTGGTAGGTGAGTGATGGGGGGTGTGGTGAATTGAGAGTGTTGGTAGGTGAGTGATGGGGGGTGTGGTGAATTGAGAGGTTGGGAGGGGAGTGATGGGGGTGTGGTGAATTGAGAGTTGTTGGTAGGTGAGTGATGGGGGGTGTGGTGAATTGAGAGGTTGGTAGGTGAGTGATGGGGGGTGTGGTGAATTGAGAGGTTGGTAGGTGAGTGATGGGGGTGTGGTGAATTGAGAGGTTGGTAGGTGAGTGATGGGGGGTGTGGTGAATTGAGAGGTTGGTAGGTGAGTGATGGGGGTGTGGTGAATTGAGAGGTTGTTGGTAGGTGAGTGATGGGGGGGTGTGGTGAATTGAGAGGTTGTTGGTAGGTGAGTGATGGGGGGTGTGGTGAATTGAGAGGTTGTTGGTAGGTGAGTGATGGGGGGTGTGGTGAATTGAGAGGTTGGTAGGTGAGTGATGGGGGGTGTGGTGAATTGAGAGGTTGTTGGTAGGTGAGTGATGGGGGTGTGGTGAATTGAGAGGTTGGTAGGTGAGTGATGGGGGTGTGGTGAATTGAGAAGTTGTTGGTAGGTGAGTGATGGGGATGTGGTGAATTGAGAGGTAGGTAGGTGAGTGATGGGGGTGTGGTGAATTGTGAGGTTATTGGTAGGTGAGTGATGGGGATGTGTTGAATTGAGAGGCTGTTGGTAGGTGAGTGATGGGGGGTGTGGTGAATTGAGAGATAGTTGGTAGGTGAGTGATGGGGGGTGTGGTGAATTGAGATGTTGGTAGGTGAGTGATGGGAATTGTGGTGAATTGAGAGATTGTTGGAAGGTGAGTGATGGGGGTGTGGTGAATTGAGAGATTGGTAGGTGAGTGATGGGGGGTGTGGTGAATTGAGAGGTTGGTAGGTGAGTGATGGGGGGTGTGGTGAATTGAGAGGTTGTTGGTAGGTGAGTGATGGGGGGTGTGGTGAATTGAGACGTTGGTAGGTGAGTGATAGGGGGTGTGGTGAATTGAGAGGTTGGTAGGTGAGTGCTGGTGGGTGTGGTGAATTGAGAGGCTGTTGGTAGGTGAGTGATGGGGGTGTGTTGAATTGAGAGGCTGTTGGTAGGTGAGTGATGGGGGTGTGGTGAATTGAGAGGTAGTTGGTAGGTGAGTGATGGGGGTGTGGTGAATTGAGAGGTTATTGGTAGGTGAGTGATGGGGGTGTGGTGAATTGAGAGGTTGGTAGGTGAGTGATGGGGGTGTGGTGAATTGAGAGGTTGGTAGGTGAGTGATGGGGGTGTGGTGAATTGAGAGGTAGTTGGTAGGTGAGTGATGGGGGTGTGGTGAATTGAGAGGTTGGTAGGTGAGTGATCGGGGTGTGGTGAATTGAGAGCTTGTTGGTAGGTGAGTGATGGGGGTGTGGTGAATTGAGAGGTTGGTAGGTGAGTGATGGTGAGTGTGGTGAATTGAGAGCTTGTTGGAAGGTGAGTGATGGGGGTGTGGTGAATTGAGAGATTGGTAGCTGAGAGATGGGGGGTGTGGTGAATTGAGAGGTTGGTAGGTGAGTGATGGGGGTGTGGTGAATTGAGAGGTTGGTAGGTAAGTGTTGGTGGGTGTGGTGAATCGAGAGGTTGGTAGGTGAGTGATGGTGGGTGTGGTGAATTGAGAGGTTGGTAGGTGAGTGATGGGGGGTGTGGAGAATTGAGAGGGTGTTGGTGAGTGATGGGGCGTTTGGTGAATTGAGAGGTTGGTAGGTGAGTGATGGGGGGTGTGGTGAATTGAGAGGTTAGTAGGTGAGTGATGGAGGTGTGGTGAATTGAGAGGTTGGTAGGTGAGTCTTGGGGGGTGTGGTGAATTGAGAGGTTGGTAGGTGAGTGATTGGGGGCGTGGTGAATTGAGAGGTTGGTAGGTGAGTGATGGGGGTGTGGTGAATTGAGAGGTTGTTGGTAGGTGAGTGATGTGGGGTGTGGTGAATTGAGAGGTTGTTGTTAGGTGAGTGATGGGGGGTGTGGTGAATTGAGACGTTGGTAGATGAGTGATGGGGGGTGTGGTGAATTGAGAGGTTGGTAGGTTAGTGATTGGGTGTGTGGTGAATTGAGAGGTTGTTGGTAGGTGAGTGATGGGGGGTGTGGTGAATTGAGAGGTTGGTAGGTGATTGCTGGTGGGTGTGGTGAATTGAGGGGCTGTTGGTAAGTGAGTGATGGGGGTGTGTTGAATTGAGAGGCTGTTGGTAGGTGAGTGATGGGGGTGTGGTGAATTGAGAGGTAGTTGGTAGGTGAGTGATGGAGGTGTGGTGAATTGTGATGTTATGGGTAGGTGAGTGATGGGGATGTGTTGAATTGAGAGGCAGTTGGTAGGTGAGTGTTGGGGGTGTGGTGAATTGAGAGGTTGGTAGGTGAGTGATGGGGGTGTGGTGAATTGAGAGGTTGTTGGTAGGTGAGTGATGGGGGTGTGGTGAATGGAGAGATAGTTGGTAGGTGAGTGATGGGGGGTGTGGTGAATTGAGAGGTTAGTAGGTGAGTGATGGAGGTGTGGTGAATTGAGAGGTTGGTAGGTGAGTGATTGGGGGTGTGGTGAATTGAGAGGTTGTTAGGTGAGTGATTGGGGGCGTGGTGAATTGAGAGGTTGGTAGGTGAGTGATGGGGGGCGTGGTGAATTGAGAGGTTGTTGGTGGGTGAATGATGGGGGTGTGGTAAATTGAGAGGTTGTTGGTAGGTGAGTGATCCGGTGTGTGGTGAATTGAGAGGTTGGTAGGTGAGTGATGGGGGTGTGGTGAATTGAGAGGTTGGTAGGTGAGTGATGGGGGGTGTGGTGAATTGAGAGGTTGTTGGTAGGTGAGTGATGGGGGGTGTGGTGAATTGAGAGGTTGGTAGGTGAGTGATGGGGATGTGGTGAATTGAGAGGTTGGTAGGTGAGTGATGGGGGTGTGGTGAATTGAGAGGTTGGTAGGTGAGTGATAGGGGGTGTGGTGAATTGAGAGGTTGGTAGGTGAGTGATGGGGTGTGTGGTGAATTGAGAGGTTGTTGGTAGGTGAGTGATGGGGGTGTGGTGAATTGAGAGGTTGGTAGGTGAGTGCTGGGGGTGTGGTGAATTGAGAGGTGTTGGTAGGTGAGTGATGGGGGTGTGGTGAATTGAGAGGTTGGTAGGTGAGTGATGGGGGTGTGGTGAATTGAGAGATTGTTGGTAGGTGAGTGATGGGGGTGTGGTGAATTGAGAGGTTGGTAGGTGAGTGATGGGGGTGTGGTGAATTGAGAGGTTGGTAGGTGAGTGATGGGGGTTGTGGTGAATTGTGAGGTTGGTAGGTGAGTGATGGGGGTGTGGTGAATTGAGAGGTTGTTGGTAGGTGAGTGATGGGGGTGTGGTGAATTGAGAGGTTGGTAGGTGGGTGATGGGGGGTGTGGTGAATTGAGAGGTTGGTAGGTGGGTGATGGGGAGTGTGGTGAATTGAGAGGTTGGTAGGTGAGTGATGGGGAGTGTGGTGAATTGAGAGGTTGTTGGTAGGTGAGTGATGGGGTGTGTGGTGAATTGAGAGGTGGTTGGTAGGTGAATGTTGGGTGTGTGGTGAATTGAGAGGTTGGTAGGTAAGTGATGGGGGGTGGTGAATTGAGAGGTTGTTGGTAGGTGAGTGATGGGGTGTGTGGTGAATTGAGAGGTTGGTAGGTGAGTGATGGGGGGTGTGGTGAATTGAGAGGTTGGTAGGTGAGTGATGGGGGGTGTGGTGAATTGAGAGGTTGTTGGTAGGTGAGTGATGGGGGGTTTGGTGAATTGAGAGGTTGGTAGGTGAGTGCTGGTGGGTGTGGTGAATTGAGAGGCTGTTGGTAGGTGAGTGATGGGGGTGTGTTGAATTGAGAGGCTGTTGGTAGGTGAGTGATGGGGGTGTGGTGAATTGAGAGGTAGTTGGTAGGTGAGTGATGGGGGTGTGGTGAATTGTGAGGTTATTGGTAGATGAGTGATGGGGATGTGTTGAATAGAGAGGCTGTTGGTAGGTGAGTGTTGGGGGTGTGTTGAATTGAGAGGCTGTTGGTAGGTGAGTGATGGGGGTGTGGTGAATTGAGAGGTAGTTGGTAGGTGAGTGATGGGGGTGTGGTGAATTGAGAGGTTATTGGTAGGTGAGTGATGGGGGTGTGGTGAATTGAGAGGTTGTTGGTAGGTGAGTGATGGGGGTGTGGTGAATTGAGAGGTTGGTAGGTGAGTGATGGGAATTGTGATGAATTGAGAGCTTGTTTGTCGGAGAGTGATGGGGGTGTGGTGAATTGAGAGGTTGGTAGGTGAGTGATGGGGGGTGTGGTGAATTGAGAGGTTAGTAGGTGAGTGATGGAGGTGTGGTGAATTGAGAGGTTGGTAGGTGAGTGATGGGGGTGTGGTGAATTGAGAGGTTGTTAGGTGAGTGAGGGGGGCGTGGTGAATTGAGAGGTTGGTAGGTGAGTGATGGGGGGGGCGTGGTGAAATGAGAGATTGTTGGTGGGTGAATGATGGTGGTGTGGTAAATTGAGAGGTTGTTGGTAGGTGAGTGATCCGGTGTGTGGTGAATTGAGAGGTTGGTAGGAGAGTGATGGGGGTGTGGTGAATTGAGAGGTTGGTAGGTGAGTGATGGGGGGTGTGTTGAATTGAGAGGTTGTTGGTAGGTGAGTGATGGGGGGTGTGGTGAATTGAGAGGTTGGTAGGTGAGTGATGGGGTGTCTGCTGAATTGAGAGGTTGGTAGGTGAGTGATGGGGGGTGTGGTGAATTGAGAGGTTGGTAGGTGAGTGATAGGGGGTGTGGTGAATTGAGAGGTTGGTAGGTGAGTGATGGGGTGTGTGGTGAATTGAGAGGTTGTTGGTAGGTGAGTGATGGGGGGTGTGGTGAATTGAGAGGTTGGTAGGTGAGTGATGGTGGGTGTGGTGAATTGAGAGGCTGTTGGTAGGTGAGTGATGGGGGTGTGTTGAATTGAGAGGCTGTTGGTAGGTGAGTGATCGGGGGGGCGTGGTGAATTGAGAGATTGTTGGTGGGTGATTGATGGGGGTGTGGTGAATTGAGAGGTTGTTGGTAGGTGAGTGATGGGGGGTGTGGTGAATTGAGAGGTTGATGGTAGGTGAGTGATGGGGGGATTGTGGTGTATTGAGAGGTTGGTAGGTGAGGGATGGGGGGTGTGGTGAATTGTAAGGGTTGTGGTAGGTGAGTGAGGGTGGTTTGGGGTGTGGTGATGAAGAGGTTATTAGGGGAGTGATGGGGGTGTGTGAATTGAGAGGTTGTTGGTAGGTGACTGATTTGGAGTGTGGTGAATTGAGAGGTTGTTGGTAGGTGAGTGAAGGGGGTGTGGTGATTTGAGAGGCTATTGGTAGATGAGTGATGGGGGTGTGGTTTTTGAGGTTGTTGGTAGGTGAGTGATTTGGAGTGCGCTGAACTGAGAGTCTGTAGGTGAGTGATTTGGGTTGTGGTGAACTGAGAGATTGTTGGTAGGTGAGTGATGAGGAAAGTGGCGAATTGAAAGGCATTTGATAGGTGCGTGATTTGGGGTTGTTGTGAATTAAGAGGTTGTTGGAAGGTAAGTGATGGGGGGTGTGGTGAATAGAGAGGTTGGTAGGTGAGTGATGGGGTTTGTGTTGAATTGAGAGGTTGTTGTTGGTTAATGATGAGGGGTGTATTGAATTGAGAGGTTGTTGGTAGGTGAGTAATTTGGGATGTGGTATAATGAGAGGTTGCTGGTAGGTGAGTGATGCGAGGTGTGGTGAATTGAGAGGTTGTTGGTAGGAAAGTGATGGGAGTTGTAGTGATTTCAGAGGTTGTTGGTATGTGAGTGATGGGGTTGTGGTGTATTGAGAGGTTGTAGGTAGGTGAGTGATGGGGGTGTGGTGAATTGAGAGGTTGTTGGTAGGTGAGTGATGGGGGTGTGGTGAATTGAGAGTGTTGGTTGGTGAGTGATGGGGGGTGTGGTGAATTGAGAGGTTGGTAGGTGAGTGATGGGGGGTGTGGTGAATTGAGAGGTTGGTAGGTGAGTGATGGGGGTGTGGTGAATTGAGAGGTTGGTAGGTGAGTGATGGTGTGTGTGGTGAATTGAGAGGTTGGTAGGTGAGTGATGGGGGTGTGGTGAATTGAGAGCTTGTTGGTAGGTGAGTGATGGGGGGTGTGGTGAATTGAGAGGTTGTTGGTAGGTGAGTGATGGGGGGTGTGGTGAATTGAGAGGTTGTTGGTAGGTGAGTGATGGGGGGTGTGGTGAATTGAGAGGTTGTTGGTAGGTGAGTGATGGGGGGTGTGGTGAATTCATATGTTGGTGGGTGAGTGATGGGGTGTCTGCTGAATTGAGAGGTTGGTAGGCGAGTGATCGGGGTGTGGTGAATTGAGAGGTTGGTAGGTGAGTGATGGGGGGTGTGGTGAATTGAGAGGTTGGTAGGTGAGTGATGGGGGTGTGGTGAATTGAGAGGTTGGTAGGTGAGTGATGGGGGTGTGGTGAATTGAGAGGTTGTTGGTAGGTGAGTGATGGGGGTGTGGTGAATTGAGAGTTTGGTAGGTGAGTGATGGGGGTGTGGTGAATTGAGAGGTTGTTGGTAGGTGAGTGATGGGGTGTGTGGTGAATTGAGAGGTTGGTAGGTGAGTGATGGGGGTGTGGTGAATTGAGAGGTGTTGGTAGGTGAGTGATGGGGGGTGTGGTGAATTGAGAGGTTGGTAGGTGAGTGATGGGGGTGTGGTGAATTGAGAGGTTGTTGGTAGGTGAGTGATGGGGGTGTGGTGAATTGAGAGGTTGGTAGGTGAGTGATGGGGAGTGTGGTGAATTGAGAGGTTGGTAGGTGAGTGATGGGGGTGTGGTGAATTGAGAGGTTGTTGGTAGGTGAGTGATGGGGGGTGTGGTGAATTGAGAGGTTGGTAGGTGAGTGATGGGGGGTGTGGTGAATTGAGAGGTTGGTAGGTGAGTGATGGGGGGTGTGGTGAATTGAGAGGTGGTTGGTAGGTGAGTGATGGGGGGTGTGGTGAATTGAGAGGTTGGTAGGTGAGTGATGGGTGTGTGGTGAATTGAGAGGTTGGTAGGTGAGTGATGGAGGTGTGGTGAATTGAGAGAGTGGTAGGTGAGTGATGGGGGGTGTGGTGAATTGAGAGGTTGGTAGGTGAGTGATGGGGGTGTGGTGAATTGAGAGTGTTGGTAGGTGAGTGATGGGGGTGTGGTGAATTGAGAGGTTGGTAGGTGAGTGATGGGGGTGTGGTGAATTGAGAGGTTGGTAGGTGAGTGATGGGGGGTGTGGTGAATTGAGAGGTTGTTGGTAGGTGAGTGATGGGGGGTGTGGTGAATTGAGAGGTTGGTAGGTGAGTGATGGGGGTTGTGGTGAATTGAGAGGTTGGTAGGTGAGTGATGGGGGTGTGGTGAATTGAGAGGTTGTTGGTAGGTGAGTGATGGGGGTGTGGTGAATTGAGAGGTTGGTAGGTGAGTGATGGGGGTGTGGTGAATTGAGAGGTTGTTGGTAGGTGAGTGATGGGGGTGTGGTGAATTGAGAGGTTGGTAGGTGAGTGATGGGGGGTGTGGTGAATTGAGAGGTTGGTAGGTGAGTGATGGGGTGTGTGGTGAATTGAGAGGTTGGTAGGTGAGTGATGGGGGTGTGGTGAATTGAGAGGTTGGTAGGTGAGTGATGGGGAGTGTGGTGAATTGAGAGGTTGGTAGGTGAGTGATGGAGGAATGGTGAATTGAGAGGTTGGTAGGTGAGTGATGGGGGTGTGGTGAATTGAGAGGTTGGTAGGTAAGTGATGGTGGGTGTGGTGAATTGAGAGGGTTGGTAGGTGAGTGATGGGGGTGTGGTGAATTGAGAGGTTGGTAGGTGAGTGATGGGGGTGTGGTGAATTGAGAGGTTGGTAGGTGAGTGATGGGGGTGTGGTGAATTGAGAGGTTGGTAGGTGAGTGATGGGGGTGTGGTGAATTGAGAGGTTGGTAGGTGAGTGATGGGGGTGTGGTGAATTGAGAGGTTGGTAGGTGAGTGATGGGGGTGTGGTGAATTGAGAGGTTGGTAGGTGAGTGATGGGGGGTGTGGTGAATTGAGAGGTTGGTAGGTGAGTGATGGGGTGTGTGGTGAATTGAGAGGTTGGTAGGTGAGTGATGGGGGTGTGGTGAATTGAGAGGTTGGTAGGTGAGTGATGGGGGTGTGGTGAATTGAGAGGTTGGTAGGTGAGTGATGGGGGTGTGGTGAATTGAGAGGTTGTTGGTAGGTGAGTGATGGGGGTGTGGTGAATTGAGAGGTTGTTGGTAGGTGAGTGATGGGGGGTGTGGTGAATTGAGAGGTTGGTAGGTGAGTGATGGGGGGTGTGGTGAATTGAGAGGTTGGTAGGTGAGTGATGGGGGGTGTGGTGAATTGAGAGGTTGGTTGGTGAGTGATGTGGTGTCTGCTGAATTGAGAGGTTGGTAGGCGAGTGATGGGGGGTGTGGTGAATTGAGAGTTTGTTGGAAGGTGAGTGATGGGGGTGTGGTGAATTGAGAGATTGGTAGCTGAGAGATGGTGAGTGTGGTGAATTGAGAGGTTGGTAGGTGAGTGATGGGGGTGTGGTGAATTGAGAGGTTGTGGTAGGTGAGTGATGGGGGTGTGGTGAATTGAGAGGTTGGTAGGTGAGTGATGGGGGTGTGGTGAATTGAGAGGTTGGTAGGTGAGTGATGGGGGTGTGGTGAATTGAGAGGTTGTTGGTAGGTGAGTGATGGGGGTGTGGTGAATTGAGAGGTTGGTAGGTGAGTGATGGGGGTGTGGTGAATTGAGAGGTTGGTAGGTGAGTGATGGGGGTGTGGTGAATTGAGAGGTTGGTAGGTGAGTGATGGGGGTGTGGTGAATTGAGAGGTTGGTAGGTGAGTGATTGGGGGCGTGGTGAATTGAGAGGTTGGTAGGTGAGTGATGGGGGGGGCGTGGTGAATTGAGAGATTGTTGGTAGGTGAATGATGGGGGTGTGGTAGATTGAGAGGTTGTTGGTAGCTGAGTGATGGTGTGTGTGGTGAATTGAGAGGTTGGTTGGTGAGTGATGGGGGTGTGGTGAATTGAGAGGTTGGTAGGTGAGTGATGGGGGGTGTGGTGAATTGAGAGGTTGTTGGTAGGTGAGTGATGGGGGGTGTGGTGAATTGAGACGTTGGTAGGTGAGTGATGGGGGTGTGGTGAATTGAGAGGTTGGTAGGTGAGTGATGGGGGGTGTGGTGAATTGAGAGGTTGGTAGGTGAGTGATGGGGGTGCGTGGTGAATTGAGAGGTTGGTAGGTGAGTGATGGGGTGTGTGGTGAATTGAGAGTTTGGTAGGTGAGTGATGGGGGTGTGGTGAATTGAGAGGTTGGTAGGTGAGTGATGGGGGTGTGGTGAATTGAGAGGTTGGTAGGTGAGTGATGGGGGTGTGGTGAATTGAGAGTTGTTGGTAGGTGAGTGATGGGGGTGTGGTGAATTGAGAGGTTGGTAGGTGAGTGATGGGGGTGTGGTGAATTGAGAGGTTGGTAGGTGAGTGATGGGGGTGTGGTGAATTGAGAGGTTGGTAGGTGAGTGATGGGGGTGTGGTGAATTGAGAGGTTGGTAGGTGAGTGATGGGTGGTGTGGTGAATTGAGAGGTTGTTGGTAGGTGAGTGATGGGTGGTGTGGTGAATTGAGAGGTTGGTAGGGGAGTGATGGGGGTTGTGGTGAATTGAGAGGTTGGTAGGTGAGTGATGGGGGTGTGGTGAATTGAGAGGTTGGTAGGTGAGTGTTGGGGGGTGTGGTGAATTGAGAGGTTGGTAGGTGAATGATGGGGGTGTGGTGAATTGAGAGGTTGTTGGTAGGTGAGTGATGGGGGTGTGGTGAATTGAGAGGTTGGTAGGTGAGTGATGGGGGTGTGGTGAATTGAGAGGTTGTTGGTAGGTGAGTGATGGGGGTGTGGTGAATTGAGAGGTTGGTAGGTGAGTGATGGGGTGTGTGGTGAATTGAGAGGTTGGTAGGTGAGTGATGGGGGGTGTGGTGAATTGAGAGGTTGTTGGTAGGTGAGTGATGGGGGGTGTGGTGAATTGAGAGGTTGGTAGGTGAGTGATGGGGGGTGTGGTGAATTGAGAGGTTGGTAGGTGAGTGATGGGGGTGTGGTGAATTGAGAGGTTGGTAGGTGAGTGATGGGGGTGTGGTGAATTGAGAGGTTGGTAGGTTAGTGATGGGGGTTTGGTGAATTGAGAAGTTGTTGGAAGGTGAGTGATGGGGATGTGGTGAATTGAGAGGTAGGTAGGTGAGTGATGGGGGTGTGGTGAAGTGAGAGGTTGGTAGGTGAGTGATGGGGGTGTGGTGAATTGAGAGGTTGGTAGGTGAGTGATGGGGGTGTGGTGAATTGAGAGATTGTTGGTAGGTGAGTGATGGGGGTGTGGTGAATTGAGAGGCTGTTGGTAGGTGAGTGATGGGGGATGTAGTGAATTGAGAGGTTGGTAGGTGAGTGATGGGGGCTGTGGTGAATTGAGAGGTTGTTGGTAGGTGAGTGATGGGGGTGTGGTGAATTGAGATGTTGGTAGGTGAGTGATGGGGGGTGTGGTGAATTGAGAGGTTGGTAGGTGAGTGATGGGGGTGTGGTGAATTGAGAGGTTGGTAGGTGAGTGATGGGGTGTGTGGTGAATTGAGAGGTTGGTAGGTGAGTGATGGGGGGTGTGGTGAATTGAGAGTTTGTTGGTAGGTGAGTGATGGGGGTGTGGTGAATTGAGAGGTTGTTGGTAGGTGAGTGATGGGGTGTGTGGTGAATTGAGAGGTTGTTGGTAGGTGAGTGATGGGGGGTGTGGTGAATTGAGAGGTTGGTAGGTGAGTGATGGGGGTGTGGTGAATTGAGAGGTTGGTAGGTGAGTGATGGGGGTGTGGTGAATTGAGAGGTTGGTAGGTGAGTGATGGGGGTGTGGTGAATTGAGAGGTTGGTAGGTGAGTGATGGGGGTGTGGTGAATTGAGAGGTTGGTAGGTGAGTGATGGGGGTGTGGTGAATTGAGAGGTTGGTAGGTGAGTGATGGGGATGTGGTGAATTGAGAGGTTGGTAGGTGAGTGATGGGGGTGTGGTGAATTGAGAGATTGGTAGGTGAGTGAAGCGGATGTGGTGAATTCAGTGGTAGGTAGGTGAGTGATGGGGGTGTGGTGAATTGTGAGGTTGGTAGGTGAGTGATGGGGGTGTGGTGAATTGAGAGGTTGGTAGGTGAGTGATGGGGGTGTGGTGAATTGAGAGGTGTTGGTAGGTGAGTGATGGGGGTGTGGTGAATTGAGAGGTGTTGGTAGGTGAGTGATGGGGGTGTGGTGAATTGAGAGGTTGGTAGGTGAGTGATGGGGGTGTGGTGAATTGAGAGTTGTTGGTAGGTGAGTGATGGGGGTGTGGTGAATTGAGAGGTTGGTAGGTGAGTGATGGGGGTGTGGTGAATTGAGAGGTTGGTAGGTGAGTGATGGGGGTGTGGTGAATTGAGAGTGTTGGTAGGTGAGTGATGGGGGTGTGGTGAATTGAGAGGTTGGTAGGTGAGTGATGGGGGTGTGGTGAATTGAGAGGTTGGTAGGTGAGTGATGGGGGTGTGGTGAATTGAGAGGTTGGTAGGTGAGTGATGGGGGTGTGGTGAATTGAGAGGTTGTTGGTAGGTGAGTGATGGGGGTGTGGTGAATTGAGAGATTGGTAGGTGAGTGATGGGGGTGTGGTGAATTGAGAGGTTGGTAGGTGAGTGATGGGGGTGTGGTGAATTGAGAGGTTGGTAGGTGAGTGATGGGGGTGTGGTGAATTGAGAGGTTGGTAGGTGAGTGATGGAGGTGTGGTGAATTGAGATGTTGGTAGGTGAGTGATGGGGGTGTGGTGAATTGAGAGGTTGGTAGGTAAGTGATGTTGGGTGTGGTGAATTGAGAGGTTGGTAGGTGAGTGATGGGGGTGTGGTGAATTGAGAGGTTGGTAGGTGAGTGATGGTGGGTGTGGTGAATTGAGAGGTTGGTAGGTGAGTGATGGGGGGTGTGGTGAATTGAGAGGTTGGTAGGTGAGTGATGGAGGTGTGGTGAATTGAGAGGTTGTTGTAGGTGAGTGATGGGAGTGTGGTGAATTGAGAGGTTGGTAGGTGAGTGATGGGGAGTGTGGTGAATTGAGAGGTTGTTGGTAGGTGAGTGATGGGGGTGTGGTGAATTGAGAGGTTGGTAGGTGAGTGATGGGGGTGTGGTGAATTGAGAGGTTGGGAGGTGAGTGATGGGGGTGTGGTGAATTGAGAGGTTGGTAGGTGAGTGATGGGGGTGTGGTGAATTGAGAGGTTGTTGGTAGGTGAGTGATGGGGTGTGTGGTGAATTGAGAGGTTGGTAGGTGAGTGATGGGGGTGTGGTGAATTGAGAGGTTGTTGGTAGTTGAGTGATGGGGGTGTGGTGAATTGAAAGGTTGGTAGTTGATTGATGGGGGTGTGGTGAATTGAGAGGTTGGTAGGTGAGTGATGGGGTGTGTGGTGAATTGAGAGGTTTTTAGGTGAGTGATGGGGGTGTGGTGAATTGAGAGTTTGGTAGGTGAGTGATGGGGGTGTGGTGAATTGAGAGGTTGATGGGAGGTGAGTGAGTGGGTGTGTGGTGAATTGAGAGGTTGTTGGTAGGTGAATGTTGGGGGTGTGGTGAATTGAGAGGTTCTTGGTAGGTGAGTGATGGTGTGTGTGGTGAATTGAGAGTTTGGGAGGTGAGTAATGGGGGTGTGGTGAATTGAGAGGTTGGTTGGTGAGTGATGGGGGTGTGGTGAATTGAGAGGTTGGTAGGTGAGTGATGGGGGTGTGGTGAATTGAGAGGTTGGTAGGTGAGTGATGGGGGTGTGGTGAATTGAGAGGTTGGTAGGTGAGTGATGGGGGGTGTGGTGAATTGAGAGGTTGGTAGGTGAGTGATGGGGGTGTGGTGAATTGAGAGGTTGGTAGGTGAGTGATGGGGGGTGTGGTGAATTGAGAGGTTGATGGTAGGTGAGTGATGGGGGTGTGGTGAATTGAGAGGTTGTTGGTAGGTGAGTGATGGGGGGTGTGGTGAATTGAGAGGTTGGTAGGTGAGTGATGGGGTGTGTGGTGAATTGAGAGGTTGGTAGGTGAGTGATGGGGTGTGGTGAATTGAGAGGTTGGTAGGTGAGTGATGGGGGTGTGGTGAATTGAGAGGTTGGTAGGTGAGTGATGGGGGGTGTGGTGAATTGAGAGGTTTGTAGGTGAGTGATGGGGGGTGTGGTGAATTGAGAGGTTGTTGGTAGGTGAGTGATGGGGTGTGTGGTGAATTGAGAGGTTGGTAGGTGAGTGATGGGGGTGTGGTGAATTGAGAGTTTGTTGGTAGGTGAGTGATGGGGTGTGTGGTGAATTGAGAGGTTGGTAGGTGAGTGATGGTGGGTGTGGTGAATTGAGAGGTTGGTAGGTGAGTGATGGGGTGTGTGGTGAATTGAAAGGTTGGTAGGTGAGTGATGGGGGTGTGGTGAATTGAGAGGTTGGTAGGTGAGTGATGGGGGGTGTGGTGAATTGAGAGGTTGGTAGGTGAGTGATGGGGGTGTGGTGAATTGAGAGGTTGGTAGGTGAGTGATGGGGGTGTGGTGAATTGAGAGGTTGGTAGGTGAGTGATGGGGGTGTGGTGAATTGAGAGGTTGGTAGGTGAGTGATGGGGGTGTGGTGAATTGAGAGGTTGGTAGGTGAGTGATGGGGGTGTGGTGAATTGAGAGGTTGTGGTAGTTGAGTGATGGGGGTGTGGTGAATTGAGAGGTTGGTAGGTGAGTGATGGGGGTGTGGTGAATTGAGAGGTTGGTAGGTGAGTGATGGGGTGTGTGGTGAATTGAGAGGTTGGTAGGTGAGTGATGGGGGTGTGGTGAATTGAGAGGTTGGTAGGTGAGTGATGGGGGTGTGGTGAATTGAGAGGTTGGTAGGTGAGTGATGGGGTTGTGGTGAATTGAGAGGTTGGTAGGTGAGTGATGGGGGTGTGGTGAATTGTGTGGTTGGTAGGTGAGTGATGGGGGTGTGGTGAATTGAGAGGTTGGTAGGTGAGTGATGGGGGTGTGGTGAATTGAGAGGTTGTTGGTAGGTGAGTGATGGGGTGTGTGGTGAATTGAGAGGTTGGTAGGTGAGTGATGGGGGTGTGGTGAATTGAGAGGTTGTTGGTAGGTGAGTGATGGGGGTGTGGTGAATTGAGAGGTTGGTAGGTGAGTGATGGGGGGTGTGGTGAATTGAGAGGTTGGTAGGTGAGTGATGGGGGGGCGTGGTGAATTGAGAGGTTGGTAGGTGAGTGATGGGGGTGTGGTGAATTGAGAGGTTGGTAGGTGAGTGATGGGGGTGTGGTGAATTGAGAGGTTGGTAGGTGAGTGATGGGGGTGTGGTGAATTGAGAGGTTGGTAGGTGAGTGATGGGGGTGTGGTGAATTGAGAGTTGTTGGTAGGTGAGTGATGGGGGTGTGGTGAATTGAGAGGTTGGTAGGTGAGTGATGGGGGTGTGGTGAATTGAGAGGTTGGTAGGTGAGTGATGGGGGTGTGGTGAATTGAGAGGTTGGTAGGTGAGTGATGGGGGTGTGGTGAATTGAGAGGTTGGTAGGTGAGTGATGGGGGTGTGGTGAATTGAGAGTTGTTGGTAGGTGAGTGATGGGGGTGTGGTGAATTGTGAGGTTGGTAGGTGAGTGATGGGGGTGTGGAGAATGGAGAGGTTGGTAGGTGAGTGATGTGGGTGTGGTGAATTGAGAGGTTGGTAGGTGAGTGATGGGGGTGTGGTGAATTGAGAGGTTGTTGGTAGGTGAGTGATGGGGGGTGTGGTGAATTGAGAGGTTGGTAGGTGAGTGATGGGGGGTGTGGTGAATTGAGAGGTTGGTAGGTGAGTGATGGGGGTGTGGTGAATTGAGAGGTTGGTAGGTGAGTGATGGGGGTGTGGTGAATTGAGAGGTTGGTAGGTGAGTGATGGGGGTGTGGTGAATTGAGAGGTTGGTAGGTGAGTGATGGGGGGTGTGGTGAATTGAGAGGTTGGTAGGTGAGTGATGGGGGTTGTGGTGAATTGAGAGGTTGGTAGGTGAGTGATGGGGGTGTGGTGAATTGAGAGGTTGGTAGGTGAGTGATGGTGGGTGTGGTGAATTGAGAGGTTGGTAGGTGAGTGATGGGGGTGTGGTGAATTGAGAGGTTGGTAGGTGAGTGATGGGGTGTGTGGTGAATTGAGAGGTTGGTAGGTGAGTGATGGGGGGGCGTGGTGAATTGAGAGATTGTTGGTAGGTGAATGATGGGGGTGTGGTAAATTGAGAGGTTGTTGGTAGGTGAGTGATGGGGTGTGTGGTGAATTGAGAGGTTGATAGGTGAGTGATGGGGGTGTGGTGAATTGAGAGGTTGTTGGTAGGTGAGTGATGGGGTGTGTGGTGAATTGAGAGGTTGGTATTTGAGTGATGGGGGTGTGGTGAATTGAGAGGTTGTTGGTAGGTGAGTGATGGGGGGTGTGGTGAATTGAGACGTTGGTAGGTGAGTGATGGGGGGTGTGGTGAATTGAGAGGTTGGTAGGTGAGTGATGGGGGTTTGGTGAATTTAGAGGTTGGTAGGTGAGTGATGGGGGTGTGGTGAATTGAGAGGTTGGTAGGTGAGTGATGGGGATGTGGTGAATTGAGAGGTTGGTAGGTGAGTGATGGGGGTGTGGTGAATTGAGAGGTTGGTAGGTGAGTGATGGGGGTGTGGTGAATTGAGAGGTTGGTAGGTGAGTGATGGGGGTGTGGTGAATTGAGAGGTTGGTAGGTGAGTGATGGGGGTGTGGTGAATTGAGAGGTTGGTAGGTGAGTGATGGGGGTGTGGTGAATTGAGAGTGTTGGTAGGTGAGTGATGGGGGTGTGGTGAATTGAGAGGTTGGTAGGTGAGTGATGGGGGTGTGGTGAATTGAGAGGTTGGTAGGTGTGTGATGGGGGTGTGGTGAATTGAGAGGTTGGTAGGTGAGTGATGGGGGTGTGGTGATTTGAGAGGTTGGTAGGTGAGTGATGGGGGTGTGGTGAATTGAGAGGTTGGTAGGTGAGTGATGGGGGTGTGGTGAATTGAGAGGTTGTTGGTAGGTGAGTGATGGGGGTGTGGTGAATTGTGAGGTTGGTAGGTGAGTGATGGGGGTGTGGTGAATTGAGAGGTTGGTAGGTGAGTGATGGGGGTGTGGTGAATTGAGAGGTTGTTGGTAGGTGAGTGATGTGGGTGTGTGAATTGAGAGGTTGGTAGGTGAGTGATGGGGGTGTGGTGAATTGAGAGGTTGTTGGTAGGTGAGTGATGGGGGGTGTGGTGAATTGAGAGGTTGGTAGGTGATTGATGGGGGTGTGGTGAATTGAGAGGTTGGTAGGTGAGTGATGGGGGTGTGGTGAATTGAGAGGTTGGTAGGTGAGTGATGGGGGTGTGGTGAATTGAGAGGTTGGTAGGTGAGTGATGGGGGTGTGGTGAATTGAGAGGTTGGTAGGTGAGTGATGGGGGTGTGGTGAATTGAGAGGTTGGTAGGTGAGTGATGGGGGTGTGGTGAATTGAGAGGTTGGTAGGTGAGTGATGGGGGTGTGGTGAATTGAGAGGTTGTGTAGGTGAGTGATGGGGGTGTGGTGAATTGAGAGGTTGGTAGGTGAGTGATGGGGGTGTGGTGAATTGAGAGGTTGTTGGTAGGTGAGTGATGGGGGTTGTGGTGAATTGTGAGTTTGGTAGGTGAGTGATGGGGGTGTGGTGAATTGAGAGGTTGTTGGTAGGTGAGTGATGGGGGTGTGGTGAATTGAGAGGTTGGTAGTTGATTGATGGGGGGTGTGGTGAATTGAGAGGTTGGTAGGTGAGTGATGGGGTGTGTGGTGAATTGAGAGGTTGGTAGGTGGGTGATGGGGAGTGTGGTGAATTGAGAGGTTGGTAGGTGAGTGATGGGGGTGTGGTGAATTGAGAGGTTGGTAGGTGAGTGATGGGGATGTGGTGAATTGAGAGGTTGGTAGGTGAGTGATGGGGGTGTGGTGAATTGAGAGGTTGGTAGGTGAGTGATGGGGGTGTGGTGAATTGAGAGGTTGGTAGGTGAGTGATGGGGGTGTGGTGAATTGAGAGGTTGGTAGGGGAGTGATGGGGGTGTGGTGAATTGAGAGGTTGTTGGTAGGTGAGTGATGGGGGCTGTGGTGAATTGAGAGGTTGGTAGGTGAGTGATGGGGGGTGTGGTGAATTGAGAGGTTGTTGGTAGGTGAGTGATGGGGCGTGTGGTGAATTGAGAGGTTGGTAGCTGAGTGATGGGGAGTGTGGTGAATTGAGAGGTTGGTAGGTGAGTGATGGGGGGTGTGGTGAATTGAGAGGTTTGGTAGGTGAGTGATGGGGGGTGTGGTGAATTGAGAGGTTGTTGGGGGAGTGATGGGGGTGTGGTGAATTGAGAGGTTGGTAGGTGAGTGATGGGGGTGTGGTGAATTGAGAGGTTGGTAGGTGAGTGATGGGGGTGTGGTGAATTGAGAGGTTGGTAGGTGAGTGATGGGGGTGTGGTGAATTGAGAGGTTGGTAGGTGAGTGATGGGGTGTGTGGTGAATTGAGAGGTTGGTAGGTGAGTGATGGGGGTGTGGTGAATTGAGAGGTTGGTAGGTGAGTGATGGGGGTGTGGTGAATTGAGAGGTTGGTAGGTGAGTGATGGGGGTGTGGTGAATTGAGAGGTTGGTAGGTGAGTGATGGGGGTGTGGTGAATTGAGAGGTTGGTAGGTGAGTGATGGGGGTGTGGTGAATTGAGAGGTTGGTAGGTGAGTGATGGGGGTGTGGTGAATTGAGAGGTTGGTAGGTGAGTGATGGGGTGTGTGGTGAATTGAGAGTTTGGTAGGTGAGTGATGGGGGTGTGGTGAATTGAGAGGTTGTTGGTAGGTGAGTGATGGGGTGTGTGGTGAATTGAGAGGTTGGTAGGTGAGTGATGGGGGTGTGGTGAATTGAGAGGTTGTTGGTAGGTGAGTGATGGGGGGGTGTGGTGAATTGAGAGGTTGGTAGGTGAGTGATGGGGGGTGTGGTGAATGGGAGGTGTTGGTAGGTGAGTGATGGGGGTGTGGTGAATTGAGAGGTTGGTAGGTGAGTGATGGGGGTGTGGTGAATTGAGAGGTTGGTAGGTGAGTGATGGGGGTGTGGTGAATTGAGAGGTTGGTAGGTGAGTGATGGGGGTGTGGTGAATTGAGAGGTTGTTGGTAGGTGAGTGATGGGGGTATGGTGAATTGAGAGGTTGGTAGGTGAGTGATGGGGGTGTGGTGAATTGAGAGGTTGGTAGGTGAGTGATGGAGGTGTGGTGAATTGAGAGGTTGGTAGGTGAGTGATGGGGGTGTGGTGAATTGAGAGGTTGGTAGGTAAGTGATGGGGGTTGTGGTGAATTGTGAGGTTGGTAGGTGAGTGATGGGGGTGTGGTGAATTGAGAGGTTGTTGGTAGGTGAGTGATGGGGGTGTGGTGAATTGAGAGGTTGGTAGGTGAGTGATGGGGGTGTGGTGAATTGAGAGGTTGGTAGGTGAGTGATGGGGGTGTGGTGAATTGAGAGGTTGGTAGGTGAGTGATGGGGGGTGTGGTGAATTGAGAGGTTGTTGGTAGGTGAGTGATGGGGGTTGTGGTGAATTGAGAGGTTGGTAGGTGAGTGATGGGGGTGTGGTGAATTGAGAGGTTGTTGGTAGGTGAGTGATGGGGTGTGTGGTGAATTGAGAGGTTGGTAGGTGAGTGATGGGGGTTGTGGTGAATTGAGAGGTTGGTAGGTGAGTGATGGGGGTGTGGTGAATTGAGAGGTTGTTGGTAGGTGAGTGATGGGGGTGTGGTGAATTGAGAGGTTGGTAGGTGAGTGATGGGGGTGTGGTGAATTGAGAGGTTGGTAGGTGAGTGATGGGGGTGTGGTGAATTGAGAGGTGTTGGTAGGTGAGTGATGGGGGTGTGGTGAATTGAGAGGTTGGTAGGTGAGTGATGGGGGTGTGGTGAATTGAGAGGTTGGTAGGTGAGTGATGGGGGTTGTGGTGAATTGTGAGGTTGGTAGGTGAGTGATGGGGGTGTGGTGAATTGAGAGGTTGGTAGGTGAGTGATGGGGTGTGGTGAAATGAGAAATTGTTGGTAGGTGAGTGATGGGGGTGTGGTGAATTGAGAGGTTGTTGGAAGGTGAGTGATGGGGGTGTGGTGAATTGAGAGGTTGGTAGGTGAGTGATGGGGGTGTGGTGAATTGAGAGGTTGTTGGTAGGTGAGTGATGGGGGGTGTGGTGAATTGAGAGGTTGGTAGGTGAGTGATGGGGGTGTGGTGAATTGAGAGGTTGGGAGGTGAGTGATGGGGGTGTGGTGAATTGAGAGGTTGGTAGGTGAGTGATGGGGGTGTGGTGAATTGAGAGGTAGCTAGGTGAGTGATGGGGGTGTGGTGAATTGTGAGGTTGGTAGGTGAGTGATGGGGGTGTGGTGAATTGAGAGGTTGTGTAGGTGAGTGATGGGGTGTGGTGAATTGAGAGGTTGGTAGGTGAGTGATGGGGGTGTGGTGAATTGAGAGGTTGGTAGGTGAGTGATGGGGGTGTGGTGAATTGAGACGTTGGTAGGTGAGTGATGGGGGGTGTGGTGAATTGAGAGATTTGTAGGTGAGTGATGGGGGTGTGGTGAATTGAGAGGTTGGTAGGTGAGTGATGGGGGTGTGGTGAATTGAGAGGTTGGTAGGTGAGTGATGGGGGGTGTGGTGAATTGAGAGGTTGGTAGGTGAGTGATGGGGGTGTGGTGAATTGAGAGGTTGGTAGGTGAGTGATGGGGGTGTGGTGAATTGAGAGGTTGTTGGTAGGTGAGTGATGGGGGTGTGGTGAATTGAGAGGTTGGTAGGTGAGTGATGGGGGGTGTGGTGAATTGAGAGGTTGTTGGTAGGTGAGTGATGGGGGTGTGGTGAATTGAGAGGTTGGTAGGTGAGTGATGGGGGTGTGGTGAATTGAGAGGTTGTTGGTAGGTGAGTGATGGGTGGTGTGGTGAATTGAGAGGTTGGTAGGTGAGTGATGGGGGTGTGGTGACTTGAGAGGTTGGTAGGTGAGTGATGGGGGTGTGGTGAATTGAGAGGTTGGTAGGTGAGTGATGGGGGTGTGGTGAATTGAGAGGTTGGTAGGTGAGTGATGGGGGTGTGGTGAATTGAGAGGTTGTTGGTAGGTGAGTGTTGGGGTGTGTGGAGAATTGAGAGGTTGGTAGGGGAGTGATGGGGGTTGTGGTGAATTGTGAGGTTGGTAGGTGAGTGATGGGGGTGTGGTGAATTGAGAGGTTGTTGGTAGGTGAGTGATGGGGGTGTGGTGAATTGAGAGGTTGGTAGGTGAGTGATGGGGGTGTGGTGAATTGAGAGGTTGTTGGTAGGTGAGTGATGGGGGTGTGGTGAATTGAGAGGTTGTTGGTAGGTGAGTGATGGGGGGTGTGGTGAATTGAGAGGTTGGTAGGTGAGTGATGGGGGTGTGGTGAATTGAGAGGTTGGTAGGTGAGTGATGGGGGGTGTGGTGAATTGAGAGGTTGGTAGGTGAGTGATGGGGAGTGTGGTGAATTGAGAGGTTGGTAGGTGAGTGATGGGGGTGTGGTGAATTGAGAGGTTGTTGGTAGGTGAGTGATGGGGGTGTGGTGAATTGAGAGGTTGGTAGGTGAGTGATGGGGGGGTGCGTGGTGAATTGAGAGATGTTGGTAGGTGAATGTTGGGGGTGTGGTAGATTGAGAGGTTGTTGGTAGGTGAGTGATGGGGTGTGTGGTGAATTGAGAGGTTGGTAGGTGAGTGATGGGGGTGTGGTGAATTGAGAGGTTGTTGGTAGGTGAGTGATGGGGTGTGTGGTGAATTGAGAGGTTGGTATGTGAGTGATGGGGGTGTGGTGAATTGAGAGGTTGTTGGTAGGTGAGTGATGGGGGGTGTGGTGAATTGAGAGGTTGTTAGGTGAGTGATGGGGGTGTGGTGAATTGAGAGGTTGGTAGGTGAGTGATGGGGGTGTGGTGAATTGAGAGGTTGGTAGGTGAGTGATGGGGGTGTGGTGAATTGAGAGGTTGGTAGGTGAGTGATGGGGATGTGGTGAATTGAGAGGTTGGTAGGTGAGTGATGGGGGTGTGGTGAATTGAGAGTTTGGTAGGTGAGTGATGGGGGTGTGGTGAATTGAGAGGTTGGTAGGTGAGTGATGGGGGTGTGGTGAATTGAGAGGTTGGTAGGTGAGTGATGGGGGTGTGGTGAATTGAGAGGTTGGTAGGTGAGTGATGGGGGTGTGGTGAATTGAGAGGTTGGTAGGGGAGCGATGGGGTGTGTGGAGAATTGAGAGGTTGGTAGGGGAGTGATGGGGGTTATGGTGAATTGAGAGGTTGTTGGTAGGTGAGTGATGGGGGTGTGGTGAATTGAGAGGTTGGTAGGTGAGTGATGGGGGGTCGTGGTGAATTGAGAGGTTGGTAGGTGAGTGATGGTGTGTGTGGTGAATTGAGAGTTTGGTAGGTGAGTGATGGGGGTGTGGTGAATTGAGAGGTTGGTAGGTGAGTGATGGGGGTGTGGTGAATTGAGAGTTTGGTAGGTGAGTGATGGGGGTGTGGTGAATTGAGAGGTTGGTAGGGGAGTGATGGGGGTTGTGTTGAATTGTGAGTTTGGTAGGTGAGTGATGGGGGTGTGGTGAATTGAGAGGTTGTTGGTAGGTGAATGTTGGGGGTGTGGTGAATTGAGAGGTTGGTAGGTGAGTGATGGGGGGGCGTGGTGAATTGAGAGGTTGGTAGGTGAGTGATGGGGGGTGTGGTGAATTGAGAGGTTGGTAGGGGAGTGATGGGGGTTGTGGTGAATTGAGAGGTTGGTAGGTGAGTGATGGGGGTGTGGTGAATTGAGAGGTTGTTGGTAGGTGAGTGATGGGGGTGTGGTGAATTGAGAGGTTGGTAGGTGAGTGATGGGGTGTGTGGTGAATTGAGAGGTTGGTAGGTGAGTGATGGGGGTGTGGTGAATTGAGAGGTTGGTAGGTGAGTGATGGGGGTGTGGTGAATTGAGAGGTTGTTGGTAGGTGAGTGATGGGGGTGTGGTGAATTGAGAGGTTGGTAGGTGAGTGATGGGGGTGTGGTGAATTGTGAGGTTGGTAGGTGAGTGATGGGGGTGTGGTGAATTGAGAGGTTGGTAGGTGAGTGATGGGGGTGTGGTGAATTGAGAGGTTGGTAGGTGAGTGATGGGGGTGTGGTGAATTGAGAGGTTGGTAGGTGAGTGATGGGGGTGTGGTGAATTGAGAGGTTGTTGGTAGGTGAGTGATGGGGGTGTGGTGAATTGAGAGGTTGGTAGGTGAGTGATGGGGGTGTGGTGAATTGAGAGGTTGGTAGGTGAGTGATGGGGGTGTGGTGAATTGAGAGGTTGTTGGTAGGTGAGTGATGGGGGTGTGGTGAATTGAGAGGTTGGTAGGTGAGTGATGGGGGTGTGGTGAATTGAGAGGTTGGTAGGTGAGTGATGGGTGGTCTGGTGAATTGAGAGGTTGGTAGGTGAGTGATGGGGGTGTGGTGAATTGAGAGGTTGGTTGGTGAGTGATGGGGGTGTGGTGAATTGAGAGGTTGTTGGTAGGTGAGTGATGGGGGTGTGGTGAATTGAGAGGTTAGTGGTAGGTGAGTGATGGGGGTGTGGTGAATTGAGAGGTTGGTAGGTGAGTGATGGGGGGGTGTGGTGAATTGAGAGGTTGCTAGGTGAGTGATGGGGGTGTGGTGAATTGAGAGGTTGGTAGGTGAGTGATGGGGGTGTGGTGAATTGAGAGGTTGGTAGGTGAGTGATGGGGGTGTGGTGAATTGAGAGGTTGGTAGGTGAGTGATGGGGGTGTGGTGAATTGAGAGGTTGGTAGGTGAGTGATGGGGGTGTGGTGAATTGAGAGGTTGGTAGGTGAGTGATGGGGGTGTGGTGAATTGAGAGGTTGGTAGGTGAGTGATGGGGGTGTGGTGAATTGAGAGGTTGGTAGGTGAGTGATGGGGGTGTGGTGAATTGAGAGGTTGGTAGGTGAGTGATGGGGGTGTGGTGAATTGAGAGGTTGGTAGGTGTGTGATGGAGGTGTGGTGAATTGAGAGGTTGGTAGGTGAGTGTTGGGGGGTGTGGTGAATTGAGAGGTTGGTAGGTGAGTGATGGGGGGTGTGGTGAATTGAGAGTATGGTAGGTGAGTGATGGGGGGTCGTGGTGAATTGAGAGGTTGGTAGGTGAGTGATGGTGTGTGTGGTGAATTGAGAGTTTGGTAGGTGAGTGATGGGGGTGTGGTGAATTGAGAGGTTGGTAGGTGAGTGATGGGGGTGTGGTGAATTGAGAGGTTGGTAGGTGAGTGATGGGGGGTGTGGTGAATTGAGAGGTTGGTAGGTGAGTGATGGGGGGAGTGGTGAATTGAGAGGTTGGTAGGTGAGTGATGGGGGTGTGGTGAATTGAGAGGTTGGTAGGTGAGTGATGGGGGTGTGGTGAATTGAGAGGTTGGTAGGTGAGTGATGGGGTGTGGTGAATTGAGAGGTTGGTAGGTGAGTGATGGGGTGTGTGGTGAATTGAGAGGTTGGTAGGTGAGTGATGGGGGTGTGGTGAATTGAGAGGTGGTTGGTAGGTGAGTGATGGGGGGTGTGGTGAATTGAGAGGTTGGTAGGTGAGTGATGGGGGTGTGGTGAATTGAGAGGTTGTTGGTAGGTGAGTGAGTGGGGGTGTGGTGAATTGAGAGGTTGTTGGTAGGTGAGTGATGGGGGGTGTGGTGAATTGAGAGGTTGGTAGGTGAGTGATGGGGTGGCGTGGTGAATTGAGAGGTTGGTAGGTGAGTGATGGGGGTGTGGTGAATTGAGAGGTTGGTAGGTGAGTGATGGGGGTGTGGTGAATTGAGAGGTTGGTAGGTGAGTGATGGGGGGTGTGGTGAATTGAGAGGTTGGTAGGTGAGTGATGGGGCGTTTGGTGAATTGAGAGGTTGGTAGGTGAGTGATGGGGGGTGTGGTGAATTGAGAGGTTGGTAGGTGAGTGATGGGGGTGTGGTGAATTGAGAGGTTGGTAGGTGAGTGATGGGAGTGTGGTGAATTGAGAGGTTGGTAGGTGAGTGATGGGGGTGTGGTGAATTGAGAGGTTGTTGGTAGGTGAGTGATGGGGTGTGTGGTGAATTGAGAGGTTGGTAGGTGAGTGATGGGGGTGTGGTGAATTGAGAGTTTGTTGGTAGGTGAGTGATGGGGGTGTGGTGAATTGAAAGGTTGGTAGTTGATTGATGGGGGGTGTGGTGAATTGAGAGGTTGGTAGGTGAGTGATGGGGGTGTGGTGAATTGAGAGGTTGGTAGGTGAGTGATGGGGGTGTGGTGAATTGAGAGGTTGGTAGGCGAGTGATGGGGGATGTAGTGAATTGAGAGGTTGGTAGGTGGGTGATGGGGTCTGTGGTGAATTGAGAGGTTGGTAGGTGAGTGATGGGGGTGTGGTGAATTGAGAGGTTGGGAGGGGAGTGATGGGTGTGGTGAATTGAGAGGTTGGTAGGTGAGTGTTGGGGGTGTGGTGAATTGAGAGGTTGGTAGGTGAGTGATGGGGGTGTGGTGAATTGAGAGATTGGTAGGTGAGTGATGGGGATGTGGTGAATTGAGATGTTATTGGTAAGTGCGTGATGGGGGTGTGGTGAATTGAGAGGTTGTTGGCAGGTGAGTGATTGGGGGTGTGGTGAAGAGAGAGGTTGGTAGGTGAGTGATGGGGGTGTGGTGAATTGAGAGGTTGGTAGGTGAGTGATGGGGGTGTGGTGAATTGAGAGGTTGTTGGTAGGTGAGTGATGGGGGTGTGGTGAATTGAGAGGTTGGTAGGTGAGTGATGGGGGTGTGGTGAATTGAGAGGTTTGGTAGGTGAGTGATGGGGGTGTGGTGAATTGAGAGGTTGGTAGGTGAGTGATGGGGGTGTGGTGAATTGAGAGGTTGGTAGGTGAGTGATGGGGGTGTGGTGAATTGAGAGGTTGTTGGTAGGTGAGTGTTGGGGGTTATGGTGAATTGAGAGGTTGGTAGGTGAGTGATGGGGATGTGGTGAATTGAGAGGTTGGTAGGTGAGTGATGGGGGGTGTGGTGAATTGAGAGGTTGGTAGGTGAGTGATGGGGGTGTGGTGAATTGAGAGGTTGGTAGGTGAGTGATGGGGGTGTGGTGAATTGAGAGGTTGGTAGGTGAGTGATGGGGGTGTGGTGAATTGAGAGGTTGTTGGTAGGTGAGTGATGGGGTGTGTGGTGAATTGAGAGGTTGGTAGGTGAGTGATGGGGGTGTGGTGAATTGAGAGGTTGGTAGGTGAGTGATGGGGGGTGTGGTGAATTGAGAGGTGGTTGGTAGGTGAGTGATGGGGGTGTGGTGAATTGAGAGGTTGGTAGGTGAGTGATGGGGGTGTGGTGAATTGAGAGGTTGGTAGGTGAGTGATGGGGGTGTGGTGAATTGAGAGGTTGTTGGTAGGTGAGTGATGGGGGGTGTGGTGAATTGAGAGGTTGGTAGGTGAGTGATCGGGGTGTGGTGAATTGAGAGGTTGTTGGTAGGTGAGTGATGGGGGTGTGGTGAATTGAGAGGTTGTTGGTAGTTGAGTGATGGGGGTGTGGTGAATTGAAAGGTTGGTAGTTGATTGTTGGGGGGTGTGGTGAATTGAGAGGTTGGTAGGTGAGTGATGGGGGGTGTGGTGAATTGAGAGGTTGGTAGGTGAGTGATGGGGGGTGTGGTGAATTGAGACGTTGGTAGGTGAGTGATGGGGGGTGTGGTGAATTGAGAGGTTGGTAGGTGAGTGATGGGGGTGTGGTGAATTGAGAGGTTGGTAGGTGAGTGATGGGGGTGTGGTGAATTGAGAGGTTGGTAGGTGAGTGATGGGGGTGTGGTGAATTGAGAGGTTGGTAGGTGAGTGATGGGGGTGTGGTGAATTGAGAGGTTGTTGGTAGGTGAGTGATGGGGGTGTGGTGAATTGAGAGGTTCTTCGTAGGTGAGTGATGGGGTGTGTGGTGAATTGAGAGGTTGGTAGGTGAGTGATGGGGGTGTGGTGAATTGAGAGGTTGGTAGGTGAGTGATGGGGGTGTGGTGAATTGAGAGTTTGGTAGGTGAGTGATGGGGGTGTGGTGAATTGAGAGGTTGGTAGGTGAGTGATGGGGATGTGGTGAATTGAGAGTTTGGTAGGTGAGTGATGGGGGTGTGGTGAATTGAGAGGTTGGTTGGTGAGTGATGGGGGTGTGGTGAATTGAGAGGTTGGTAGGTGAGTGATGGGGGGTGTGGTGAATTGAGAGGTTGGTAGGTGAGTGATGGGGGTGTGGTGAATTGAGAGGTTGGTAGGGGAGTGATGGGGGTTGTGGTGAATTGTGAGTTTGGTAGGTGAGTGATGGGGGTGTGGTGAATTGAGAGGTTGTTGGTAGTTGAGTGATGGGGGTGTGGTGAATTGAAAGGTTGATGGGAGTTGAGTGAGTGGGTGGTGAATTGAGAGGTTGGTAGGTGAGTGATGGGGGTGTGGTGAATTGAGAGGTTGGTAGGTGAGTGATTGAGGGCGTGGTGAATTGAGAGGTTGGTAGGTGAGTGATGGGGGTGTGGTGAATTGAGAGGTTGGTAGGTGAGTGATGGGGGTGTGGTGAATTGAGAGGTTGGTAGGTGAGTGATGGGGGTGTGGTGAATTGAGAGGTTGGTAGGTGAGTGATGGGGGTGTGGTGAATTGAGAGGTTGGTAGGTGAGTGATGGGGGTGTGGTGAATTGAGAGGTTGGTAGGTGAGTGATGGGGGTGTGGTGAATTGAGAGGTTGGTAGGTGAGTGATGGGGGTGTGGTGAATTGAGAGGTTGGTAGGTGAGTGATGGGGGTGTGGTGAATTGAGAGGTTGGTAGGTGAGTGATGGGGGGTGTGGTGAATTGAGAGGTTGTTGGTAGGTGAATGTTGGGGGTGTGGTAGATTGAGAGGTTGTTGGTAGGTGAGTGATGGGGTGTGTGGTGAATTGAGAGGTTGGGAGGTGAGTAATGGGGGTGTGGTGAATTGAGAGGTTGTTGGTAGGTGAGTGATGGGGGTGTGGTGAATTGAGAGGTTGGTAGGTGAGTGATGGTGGGTGTGGTGAATTGAGAGGTTGGTAGGTGAGTGATGGGGGGTGTGGTGAATTGAGAGGTTGGTAGGTGAGTGATGGGGGTGTGGTGAATTGAGAGGTTGGTAGGTGAGTGATGGGGGTGTGGTGAATTGAGAGGTTGGTAGGTGAGTGATGGGGGTGTGGTGAATTGAGAGGTTGGTAGGTGAGTGATGGGGGTGTGGTGAATTGAGAGGTTGGTAGGTGAGTGATGGGGGTGTGGTGAATTGAGAGGTTGGTAGGTGAGTGATGGGGGTGTGGTGAATTGAGAGGTTGGTAGGTGAGTGATGGGGGTGTGGTGAATTGAGAGGTTGGTAGGTGAGTGATGGGGGTGTGGTGAATTGAGAGGTTGGTAGGTGAGTGATGGGGGTGTGGTGAATTGAGAGGTTGGTAGGTGAGTGATGGGGGTGTGGTGAATTGAGAGGTTGGTAGGTGAGTGATGGGGGGTGTGGTGAATTGAGAGGTTGTTGGTAGGTGAGTGATGGGGGGGCTTGGTGAATTGAGAGGTTGGTAGGTGAGTGATGGGGTGTGGTGAATTGAGAGGTTGGTAGGTGAGTGATGGGGTGTGGTGAATTGAGAGGTTGGTAGGTGAGTGATGGGGGTGTGGTGAATTGAGAGGTTGGTAGGTGAGTGATGGGGGTGTGGTGAATTGAGAGGTTGGTAGGTGAGTGATGGGGGTGTGGTGAATTGAGAGGTTGGTAGGTGAGTGATGGGGGTGTGGTGAATTGAGAGGTTGGTAGGTGAGTGATGGGGGTGTGGTGAATTGAGAGGTTGGTAGGTGAGTGATGGGGGTGTGGTGAATTGAGAGGTTGGTAGGTGAGTGATGGGGGGTGTGGTGAATTGAGAGGTTGGTAGGTGAGTGATGGGGGTGTGGTGAATTGAGAGGTTGTTGGTAGTTGAGTGCTGGGGGGTATGGTGAATTGAGAGGTTGGTGGGTGAGTGATGGGGATGTTTTGAATTGAGAGGTTGGTAGGTGAGTGATGGGGGTGTGGTGAATTGAGAGGTTGGTAGGTGAGTGATGGGGGTGTGGTGAATTGAGAGGTTGGTAGGTGAGTGATGGGGGGTGTGGTGAATTGAGAGATTGTTGGTAGGTGAGTGATGGGGTGTGTGGTGAATTGAGAGGTTGGTAGGTGAGTGATGGGGGCTGTGGTGAATTGAGAGGTTGTTGGTAGGTGAGTGATGGGGGTGTGGTGAATTGAGAGGTTGGTAGGTGAGTGATGGGGGGTGTGGTGAATTGAGAGGTTGGTAGGTGAGTGATGGGGGTGTGGTGAATTGAGAGGTTGGTAGGTGAGTGATGGGGATGTGGTGAATTGAGAGGTTGGTAGGTGAGTGATGGGGGTGTGGTGAATTGAGAGGTTGGTAGGTGAGTGATGGGGATGTGGTGAATTGAGAGGTTGGTAGGTGAGTGATGGGGGTGTGGTGAATTGAGAGGTTGGTAGGTGAGTGATGGGGATGTGGTGAATTGAGAGGTTGGTAGGTGAGTGATGGGGGGTGTGGTGAATTGAGAGGTTTGTAGTTGAGTGATGGGTTTGTAGTAAATTGAGAGTTTGGTAGGTGAGTGATGCGGATGTGGTGAATTGAGAGGTTGGTAGTTGAGTGATGGGGGTGTGGTGAATTGAGAAATTGGTAGGTGAGTGATGGGGATGTGGTTAATTGAGAGGTTGGTAGGTGAGTGTTTGGGGGCGTGGTGAATTGAGAGGTTGGTAGGTGAGTGATGGGGGGGCGTGGTGAATTGAGAGATTGTTGGTAGGTGAATGATGGGGGTGTGGTAAATTGAGAGATTGTTGGTAGGTGAGTGATGGGGTGTGTGGTGAATTGAGAGGTTGATAGGTGAGTGTTGGGGGTGTGGTGGATTGAGAGGTTGTTGGTAGGTGAGTGATGGGGTGTGTGGTGAATTTAGAGGTTGGTAGGTGAGTGATGGGGATGTGAATTGAGAGGTTGGTAGGTGAGTGATGGGGGTGTGGTGAATTGAGAGATTGGTAGGTGAGTGATGGGGGTATGGCGAATTGAGAGGTTGGTAGGTGAGTGATGGGGGTGTGGTGAATTGAGAGGTTGGTAGGGGAGAGATGGGGGGTGTGGTGAATTGAGAGGTTGATGGTAGTTGAGTAATGGGGTGTGTGGTGAATGCAGAGGTTGTTGGTAGGTGAGTGATGGGGTGTGTGGAGATTTGAGAGGTTGGTAGGGGAGTGATGGTGGTTGTGGTGAATTGTGAGGTTGGTTGGTGAATGATGGGGGTGTGGTGAATTGAGAGGTTGTTGGAAGGTGAGTGATGGGGGTGTGGTGAATTGAGAGGTTATTGGTAGGTGAGTGATGGGGGTGTGGTGAATTGAGAGGTTGTTGGTAGGTGAGTGATGGGGGGTGTGGTGAATTGAGAGGTTGGTAGGTGAGTGATGGGGGGTGTGGTGAATTGAGAGGTTGTTGGTAGGTGAGTGATGGGGGGTTTGGTGAATTGAGACGTTGGTAGGTGAGTGATGGGGGGTGTGGTGAATTGAGAGGTTGGTAGTTGAGTGATGGGTGTGTAGTAAATTGAGAGGTTGGTAGGTGAGTGATGCGGATGTGGTGAATTGAGAGGTTGGTAGTTGAGTGATGGGGGTGTGGTGAATTGAGAAATTGGTAGGTGAGTGATGGGGATGTGGTTAATTGAGAGGTTGGTAGGTGAGTGTTTGGGGGCGTGGTGAATTGAGAGGTTGGTAGGTGAGTGATGGGGGGGGCGTGGTGAATTGAGAGATTGTTGGTAGGTGAATGATGGGGGTGTGGTAAATTGAGAGGTTGTTGGTAGGTGAGTGATGGGGTGTGTGATGAATTGAGAGGTTGATAGGTGAGTGATGGGGGTGTGGTGAATTGAGAGGTTGTTGGTAGGTGAGTGATGGGGTGTGTGGTGAATTGAGAGGTTGGTATTTGAGTGATGGGGGTGTGGTGAATTGAGTTTGTTGGTAGGTGTGTGATGGGGGGTGTGGTGAATTGAGACGTTGGTAGGTGAGTGATGGGGGGTGTGGTGAATTGAGAGGTTGGTAGGTGAGTGATGGGGGTGTGGTGAATTGAGAGGTTGGTAGGTGAGTGATGGGGGTGTGGTGAATTGAGAGGTTGGTAGGTGAGTGATGGGGATGTGGTGAATTGAGAGGTTGGTAGGTGAGTGATGGGGGTGTGGTGAATTGAGAGGTTGGTAGGTGAGTGATGGGGTGTGGTGAATTGAGAGTTTGGTAGGTGAGTGATGGGGGTGTGGTGAATTGAGAGGTTGGTAGGTGAGTGATGGGGTGTGTGGTGAATTGAGAGGTTGGTAGGTGAGTGATGGGGGTGTGGTGAATTGAGAGGTTGGTAGGTGAGTGATGGGGGTGTGGTGAATTGAGAGGTTGTTGGTAGGTGAGTGATGGGGGGTGTGGTGAATTGAGAGGTTGGTAGGTGAGTGATGGGGGTGTGGTGAATTGAGAGGTTGGTAGGTGAGTGATGGGGGGTGTGGTGAATTGAGAGGTTGGTAGGTGAGTGATGGGGGTGTGGTGAATTGAGAGGTTGGTAGGTGAGTGATGGGGGTGTGGTGAATTGAGAGGTTGGTAGGTGAGTGATGGGGGTGTGGTGAATTGAGTGGTTGGTAGGTGAGTGATGGTGGGTGTGGTGAATTGAGAGGTTGGTAGGTGAGTGATGGGGGTGTGGTGAATTGAGAGGTTGGTAGGTGAGTGATGGGGATGTGGTGAATTGAGAGGTTGGTAGGTGAGTGATGGGGGTGTGGTGAATTGCGAGATTGGTAGGTGAGTGATGGGGATGTGGTGAATTGAGAGGTAGGTAGGTGAGTGATGGGGGTGTGGTGAATTGTGAGGTTGGTAGGTGAGTGAAGCGGGGTGTGGTTAATTGAGAGTTGGTAGGTGAGTGATGGGGGTGTGGTGAATTGAGTGGCTGTTGGTAGGTGAGTGATGGGGGGTGTGGTGAATTGAGAGGTTGGTAGGTGAGTGATGGGGGTGTGGTGAATTGAGAGGTTGGTAGGGGAGCGATGGGGTGTGTGGTGAATTGAGAGGTTGGTAGGTGAGTGATGGGGGTGTGGTGAATTGAGAGGTTGGTTGGTGAGTGATGGGGGGTGTGGTGAATTGAGAGGTTGTTGGAGTAGTGATGGGGGGTGTGGTGAATTGAGAGGTTGTTGGTAGGTGAGTGATGGGGGGTGTGGAGAATTGAGAGGCTGTTGGTAGTTGAATGATGGGGGGTGTCGTGAATTGAGAGGTTGGTAGGGGAGTGATGGGGGTGTGGAGAATTGAGAGGTTGTTGGTAGGTGAGTGATGGGGTGTGTGGTGAATTGAGAGCTTGGTAGGTGAGTGATGGGTTGTGTGGTGAATTGAGAGGTTGGTAGGTGGGTGAGTGATTGGGTTTGTGGTGAATTGAGACGTTGGTAGGTGAGTGATAGGGGATGTGGTGAATTGAGACGTTGGGAGGTGAGTGATGGGGGGTGTGGTGAATTGAGAGGTTGTTGGTAGTTGAGTGATGGGGGGTGTGGTGAATTGAGAGGTTGGTAGGTGAGTGATGGGGGGTGATGTGAATTGAGAGGTTGGTAGGTGAGTGAAGCGGATGTGGTGAATTGAGAGGTTGGTAGGTGAGTGATGGGGGTGTGGTGAATTGAGAGATTGGTAGGTGAGTGATGGGGATGTGGTGAATTGAGAGGTTGGTAGGTGAGTGATGGGGATGTGGTGAATTGAGAGGTTGGTAGGTGAGTGATGGGGGTGTGGTGAATTGAGAGGTTGGTAGGTGAGTGATGGGGGTGTGGTGAATTGAGAGTGTTGGTAGGTGAGTGATGGGGGTGTGGTGAATTGAGAGGTTGGTAGGTGAGTGATGGGGGTGTGGTGAATTGAGAGGTTGGTAGGTGAGTGATGGGGGTGTGGTGAATTGAGAGGTTGGTAGGTGAGTGATGGGGGTGTGGTGAATTGAGAGGTTGGTAGGTGAGTGATGGGGGGTGTGGTGAATTGAGAGGTTGGTAGGTGAGTGATGGGGGTGTGGTGAATTGAGCGGTTGTTGGTAGGTGAGTGAGTGGGGGTGTGGTGAATTGAGAGGTTGTTGGTGAGTGATGGAGGTGTGGTGAATTGAGAGGTTGGTAGCTGAGTGATGGGGGGTGTGGTGATTTGAGAGGTTGGTAGGTGAGTGATTGGGGGCGTGGTGAATTGAGAGATTGGTAGGTGATTGATGGGGGGGCCTGGTGAATTGAGAGATTGTTGGTAGGTGAATGATGGGGGTGTGGTAAATTGAGAGGTTGTTGGTAGGTGAGTGATGGGGTGTGTGGTGAATTGAGAGGTTGATAGGAGAGTGATGGGGCTGTGGTGAATTTAGAGGTTGTTGGTAGGTGAGTGATGGGGTGTGTGGTGAATTGAGAGGTTGGTATTTGAGTGATGGGGGTGTGGTGAATTGAGAGGTTGGTAGGTGAGTGATGGGGGGTGTGGTGAATTGAGAGGTTGGTAGGTGAGTGATGGGGGTGTGGTGAATTGAGAGGTCGTTGGTAGGTGAGTGATGGGGTGTGTGGTGAATTGAGAGGTTGGTAGGTGAGTGATGGGGGGTGTGGTGAATTGAGAGGTTGGTAGGTGAGTGATGGGGGGTGTGGTGAATTGAGAGGTTGGTAGGTGAGTGATGGGGGTGTGGTGAATTGAGAGGTTGGTAGGTGAGTGATGGGGGGTGTGGTGAATTGAGAGGTGTTGGTAGGTGGTGATGGGGGGTGCGGTGAATTGAGAGGTTGGTATGTGAGTGATGGGGTGGCATGGTGAATTGAGAGGTTGGTAGGTGAGTGATGGGGGTGTGGTGAATTGAGGTTGTTGGTAGGTGAGTGAGTGGGGGTGTGGTGAATTGAGAGGTTGTTGATAGGTGTGTGATGGGGTGTGTGGTGATTGAGAGGTTGGTAGGTGAGTGATGGGGGTGTGTTGAATTGAGAGATTGTTGGTAGGTGAATGATGGGGTGGGTGGTGAATTGAGAGGTTGGTAGGTGGATGATGGGGAGTGTTGTGAATTGAGAGGTTGGTAGGTGAGTGATTGGGATTGTGGTGAATTGAGAGGTTGTTGGTAGGTGAGTGATGGGGGGTGTGGTGAATTGAGAGGTTGGTAGGTGAGTGATGGGGGTGTGGTGAATTGAGAGGTTGGTAGGG
>NC_054483.1:4068268-4087169 GCF_017639515.1 Carcharodon carcharias | reverse complement strand
GGGGGGTGTTTGGGGGGTGTTGTGGGGTGGTGTTTGGGGGGGTGTGTGGGGGGTGTTGTGGGGGGGGTGTTGTGGGGGTGTTTTTGGGGGGTGTTGTGGGGTGGGAGTTGTTGTGGGGTGGTGTTTGGGGGGGTGTGTGGGGGGGTGGTGTTTGGGGGGTGTGTTGTGGGGGGGTGTTGTGGGGGGGGGTGTTGTGGGGGGGTGTTGTGGGGTGGGTGTGGGGGGGGGGTGTTGTGGGGTGGGTGTTGTGGGGGAGGGTGTTGTGGGGGGGGTGTTGTGGGGGTGTTTTTGGGGGGTGTTGTGGGGTGGGAGTTGTTGTGGGGGTGGTGTTTGGGGGGGTGTGTGTGGGGTGTTGTGGGGGGGGTGTTGTGGGGTGGTGTTTGGGGGGGTGTTTGGGGGAGTGTTGTGGGGGGGGGTGTTGTGGGGGGGGGTGTTGTGGGGTGTTTTTGGGGGGTGTTGTGGGGTGGAAGGTGTTGTGGGGTGGTGTTTGGGGGGGTGTTGGGGGGTGTTGTGGGGGTGGGTGTTGTGGGGGTGGGTGTTGTGGGGGGGTGTTGTGGGGGGGTGTTGTGTGGGGGTGGGTGTTGTGGGGGTGGGTGTTGTGGGGGTGGGTGTTGTGGGGGGGTGTTGTGTGGGGGTGGGTGTTGTGGGGGTGGGAGTTGTTGTGGGGGGTGTTGTGGGGGGGGGGGTGTGTGGGGTGTGTGGGGGGGTGTTGTGGGGGGGGTGTGTGGGGTGTGTGGGGGGGTGTTGTGGGGTGGGAGTTGTTGTGGGGGGTGTTGTGGGGGGGGTGTGTGGGGTGTGTGGGGGGGTGTTGTGGGGGGGGGTGTTGTGGGGGTGTTTTTGGGGGGTGTTGTGGGGTGGGAGTTGTTGTGGGGGGGTGTTTGGGGGGGTGTGTGTGGGGGGGTGGTGTTTGGGGGGGGTGTTGTGGGGGGGTTGTTGTGGGGGGGGTGTTGGGGGGGGTGTTGTGGGGGGGTTGTTGTGGGGGGGGTGTTGGGGGGGGTGTTGTGGGGGGTGTTGTGGGGGGGGTGTTGGGGGGGGTGTTTTTGGGGGGTGTTGTGGGGTGGGAGTTGTTGTGGGGTGGTGTTTGGGGGGGTGTGTGGGGGGTGTTGTGGGGGAGGGTGTTGTGGGGGGGTGGTGTTTGGGGGGGTGTGTGGGGGAGGGTGTTGTGGGGGGGGGTGTTGTGGGGGGGGTGTTGTGGGGGTGTTTTTGGGGGGTGTTGTGGGGTGGGAGTTGTTGTGGGGGGGTGTTGGGGGGGGTGTGTGGGGGGGTGTTGTGGGGGTGGGTGTTGGGTGGGTGTTGTGGGGGTGTTGTGGGGGTGTTGGGGGGGGGTGTTGTGGGGGTGTTGTGGGGGGGTGTTGGGGGGGGTTGTGTGGGGGGGTGTTGGGGGGGGGAGTTGTTGTGGGGGGTGTTGTGGGGGGGGGGGTGTGTGGGGTGTGTGGGGGGGTGTTGTGGGGGGGGTGTGTGGGGTGTGTGGGGGGGTGTTGTGGGGTGGGAGTTGTTGTGGGGGGTGTTGTGGGGGGGGTGTGTGGGGTGTGTGGGGGGGTGTTGTGGGGGGGGGGTGTGTGGGGTGTGTGGGGGGGTGTTGTGGGGTGGGAGTTGTTGTGGGGGGTGTTGTGGGGGGGGTGTGTGGGGTGTGTGGGGGGGTGTTGTGTGGGGGGTGTTGTGGGGGGGGTGTTGTGGGGGGGGTGGGTGGGGTGTGTGGGGGGGTGTTGTGGGGGGGGTGTGTGGGGTGGGTGGGGGGGTGTGTGGGGTGGGAGTTGTTGTGGGGGGTGTTGTGGGGGGGGGGGGGTGTGTGGGGTGTGTGGGGGGGTGTTGTGGGGGGGGAGTTGTTGTGGGGGGTGTTGTGGGGGGGGGGGGGTGTGTGGGGTGTGTGGGGGGGTGTTGTGGGGGGGGGGTGTGTGGGGTGTGTGGGGGGGTGTTGTGGGGTGGGAGTTGTTGTGGGGGGTGTTTGGGATGGTGTTGTGGGGGGGGGGGGGTGTGTGGGGGGGTGTTTTGGGGGGGTGTGTGGGGGGTGTTGTGGGGGGGGGTGTTGTGGGGGTGTTTTTGGGGGGTGTTGTGGGGTGGGAGTTGTTGTGGGGGGGTGTTTGGGGGGGTGGTGTTTGGGGGGGTGTGTGGGGGGTGTTGTGGGGGAGGGTGTTGTGGGGGGGGGTGTTGTGGGGGGGGGGTGTTGTGGGGGGGGTGGTGTTTGGGGGGTGGTGTTTGGGGTGGTGTTTGGGGGGTGTGTGGGGGGTGTTTGGGGGGTGTTGTGGGGGGTGGTGTTTGGGGGGTGTTGTGGGGGTGTTTGGGGGGTGTTGTGGGGGTGTTTTTGGGGGGTGTTGTGGGGTGGGAGTTGTTGTGGGGGGGTGTTGTGGGGGGGGTGTTGTGGGGGGGGTGTTGTGGGGGGGGGTGGTGTTTGGGGGGTGTTGTGGGGGTGGTGTTTGGGGGGGTGTTTGGGGGGTGTTGTGGGGGAGAGTGTTGTGGGGGGGTGGTGTTTGGGGGGGTGTTTGGGGGGTGTTGTGGGGGTGGTGTTTGGGGGGGTGTGTGGGGGGTGTTGTGGGGGGGGTGTTGTGGGGGGTGGTGTTTGGGGGGTGGTGTTTGGGGGGGTGTTTGGGGGGTGTTGTGGGGGGTGTTGCGGGGGGGGGTGTTGTGGGGGGGGGTGGTGTTTGGGGGGTGGTGTTTGGGGTGGTGTTTGGGGGGGTGTTGTGGGGGGTGTTGTGGGGGGGGGGGTGTTGTGGGGGGGGTGGTGTTTGGGGGGTGGTGTTTGGGGTGGTGTTTGGGGGGGTGTTGTGGGGGGTGTTGTGGGGGGGGTGTGTGGGGGTGTTTTTGGGGGGTGTTGTGGGGTGGGAGTTGTTGTGGGGGGGTGTTTGGGGGGTGTGTGGGGTGTGTGGGGGGGGTGTTGTGGGGGGGGTGTGTGGGGGGTGTGGGGGGGTGTTGCGGGGGGGGGTGTGTGGGGGGTGTGGGGGGGTGTTGCGGGGGGGCGCTGTTGGGACCCTAACGTTTGGGAAGCCCGGGGTCACCATCGCTTTTGTCCAGGCCTGCGTTCTGCAGGGAACAATCCAGCTGAGCTGCTGAGCGTTAACACAACACAGGGAGGCGCCAGCCCAAGCTGACCGGCGTGGAGAATGGGTGCCCCGGAGCGCGTCTGACGGCTGGGAGGGACCCCGCAGTGCCCCCTGCTCGTCAGCTTCAAACCGGGCAGAGACCCCCCCTCCACCCACCCCCCACCTCCCCGACCGGTGAAGGCGCTGCTGACCCCATCGCCGATCATCTGTTCTCGTGGGCGCTCAAGAGCGTAGGAGTCTCGACTCAACTGGTGGACGCGGCCCATCGCATGGAGAGCGCGTTGCCGACCAGCGCAACCGGTGGCCTCGGTGAGATGGAAGGCTGCCAGGGAGAGGCGGAGGGAGGCACGGTCTGATTCAATCTGCACCCCCTTCCTGTGCCATCACTCACTTCTCGCCCAACAATTGCCCGCACTTGGACAGGAGTGAAACTGAATCTCCGCTGAAGCTTAGCGAGGGGAAGCAGATGACAGCCACACACACACACACACACACACGGAAGGTCAGAATTAACTGGCCAAAAACAAAGACTTGCATTTATATAGCGGCTTCCATGACCACAGGAGAGCCCAAAGCTCCTCACCACAATGAAGATTTTTTTTTTTTTGAAGTATGCCGTTGTCACGTCGTTAAGTGTGGCAGCCAATTCGTGCACAGCAAGCTCCCACATTCAGCAACGCGATTAGGCCCAGATAATCTGTATTTTATTTTTTTTTTGGGGGGGATGCTGATTGAGGGGTAACTATCGGCCGGGACGCCAGGGACAGAACTCCTCAGCCCCTCTTCGAAACAGTGGCTAGGGAGTCCTTTCCGACGGGGGTCTCGGTTTAACGCCGCACGTCCTCCAGCAGTGTGGCGCTCGCTCGGTGCTACACCAGTGGTGCCAGCCGGGGCTTGTGCACTCAAGCCCTGGAGTGAGACTCGAACCAGGTCTGCTGAGCAGGGAGACTTTGATACGAGCGCTTGTGCACGTTTGCTTAATGTCGCAAGAGAAAGCTATCCCAGCGAAGTCTATCGTGGTGCAGTTTGTTCGATATGGCTTTCAGGCTGCTGAACAGGTTGATCGGAGGTGGCCTGCATTTTGCTAAGTATAATTGATGTGCTAGCTGTAAAAAAAAAATAAATAAATCTCCTTGGCTTGTTGCCCAGAGAATGAGCCCAAAATGTTAATTCAGCCATGGTGTCGGATAAAATACTGCAGCGCCGAGGGATATGTAGTCATTCTTTAATCACATTGTTCAGGTTAACAAAAATGAGCTTAATGACTGCAGCAGCAGGGTACTGCTACTGTCTGTATCGATTTGGAGGGAAATTTTGCTGTTGTTTCTACAGCAACATAGCTGAGGCCAGTGCAGAGGATAAATCTTGATAAAGGCACTGGTGAACGAGGAGATTGAAAGCAGGTCATTCTGTGAGGGAAGGCATCAGGGGAGGGGCAGAGAAGACAAAAAGGCATCACCCTGTCCCTCAGCAAAGAAATGCTCGATCCCCTCAAATGCAGCAAAAGCTTCCTAAACGTAAAGTCACAGACAACATACGTGAATGCAGAGTCGTTCCCAGCTCTGTGTGTGTGTGGTTTGTGTGCAGGTGTGTGTGTGTCTCTGTGTGTCTGTGTGTGTGCATGTCTGTGTGTGCATCTGTGTGTGTATATGTGTGTGTGTGTGTGTGTGTGTGTGCACCTGTGTCTGTCTCTGTGTGTCTGTGTGTGTGTGTCCATGCCTGTGTGTGTGTGTGTGTGCACCTGTGTCTGTCTGTGTGTGTGTGTGTGTGTCCATGTCTGTGTGCGTGCGCACCTGTGTGTGTCTGTGTGTGTGTGTGTCCATGTCTGTGTGTGTGTGTGTTGTGTGTGTGTGTGTGCGTGCACCTGTGTCTGTCTGTGTGTGTCTGTGTGTGTGTGTGTCCATGTCTGTGTGTGTGTGCATGCGCACCTGTGTGTGTCTGTGTGTGTGTATGTGTGTGTGTGTACGTCCACATCTGTGTGTGTATGTGTGTGTGTGCACGCCTGTTTGTGTCTGTGTGTGTGTGTCCATGTCTGTGTGTGTGTGCGCCTGTTTGTGTGTGTGTGTGTGTGTGTGTGTGCGCGCACCTGTTTGTGTCTGTGTGTGTGTGTCCATGTCTGTGTGTGTGTGCGCCTGTTTGTGTCTGTGTGTGTGTGTATGTGTGCGCGCCTGTTTGTGTCTGTGTGTGTGTCCATGTCTGTGTGTGTGTGCGCCTGTTTGTGTGTCTGTGTGTGTGTGTGTGTGTGTGTGTGTGTGCGCGCCTGTTTGTGTTCTGTGTGTGTGTGTCCATGTCTGTGTGTGTGTGCGCCTGTTTGTGTGTCTCTGTGTGTGTGTGTTTGTGTGTGTGTGTGCGCGCCTGTTTGTGTTCTGTGTGTGTGTGTGTCCATGTCTGTGTGTGTGCGCGCCTGTTTGTGTCTGTGTGTGTGTCCATGTCTGTGTGTGTGTGCGCCTGTTTGTGTGTCTCTGTGTGTGTGTGTGTGTGTGTGTGTGTGTGTGTGTGCGCGCCTGTTTGTGTTCTGTGCAGGATGTGCTCTGAATGACATTGCCCAGCCGGTAGAGATAACCAACCAGCAGACGTCGAGTCTGGCTGCAAAGGGATCATCACTGGTATGGATCCGAGCTCAATCGGAGCCTTTCACTTCTGCTTCTGTCCAATGTTGAAAGCTGTGAAAGGTTCTCGTTGTGCCCAGTCAAGGTCAAGAAGCACCGACAACCAAAAAAAAAAAAATTACAGCCAGGCTTCTGCACCACAGAGGAAGAAAGATTGAAATAGAGATAAATGGACTGGAGGGTTTTGCTAAGTACTGTGAAGGCTCTGCCTCCTGGGGTGGAATTTTATATCCCATGGATGGGCCCGACCTGGTCAGGAGTAAAAAAAAGTGAACGATGATGTTGGGCAAGCGTCCCGATCTCATTGCGCACTCACGCTATGTTTCAGAGAGTTGGCAGCGCACTCGCCGACAATGCAGAGGTCCACCCAGGCCCTTGATCTATTAATGTAATCCTAATTTTTACTGTCCGCGGGGGTTTTCCAAACAGTAAATTTTTTTTTAAAAAGTTTGAAGCACCATTTTTAACATGTCCCTGTTTGTGTGACTGTGTCACACGTGGGGACCTGTTTCCCTTATTTTTAAAAAATCTTTATTATTTTTTTTTTCCGTTGTAAAATCTTCAGCTCCCTGAGGCAGCCTCTGTGCCTTCAGGGAGTTGTCAGTGCGCACTCCCCAACACCGCCCCCCCCAACTCCCAGCGCATGCAAAGCGTTCAGCTCCTCTCACCCCTACCCTTGCCGTGATTTCACGCCGCAGCGCGTGTTTCAGGACCAGCCGGCGTGAAACCGTGTTCGGAGCCCGATCGCTCCATTTCACAGCCATTCCCGGGGCCCCCGGACCCACCCCGACAAAGAGAAAATCCTACCCCTGGGCTTGTGGGATTAAAAAAGGGACCCCGAACGACAGCAAGGAACTTGCTGCCCGCTTTGCTTTTTGTCTCCCCCCCCCACCGCCACCTCTCTGCGTGGTGTTTAATTTCAGTCCGATTGGCCGGTTCATTTTTCCCTCCTTGATGGGGTTTGGTTTGTGGGAGCACTCGTTGCCCCTCAGTATCTCAGCAAAGCATCTAAGTTCTGGCATAACCTCAGCAACCCAACCCTGTCCTTGTCCGACACTCAGCGTCACTGGCTGGGCCCAGCCTTTATTGCCCATCCCTAATTGCCCTTGAGAAGGTGGTGGTGAGCTGCCTTCTTGAATCGCTGCAGTCCATGTGGTGTAGGTACACCCACAGCGCTGTTAGGGAGGGAGTTCCAGGATTTTGTCCATGTGGTGTAGGTACACCCACAGTGCTGTTAGGGAGGGAGTTCCAGGATTTTGTCCGTGTGGTGTAGGTACACCCACAGTGCTGTTAGGGAGGGAGTTCCAGGATTTTGTCCATGTGGTGTAGGTACACCCACAGTGCTGTTAGGGAGGGAGTTCCAGGATTTTGTCCATGTGGTGTAGGTACACCCACAGTGCTGTTAGGGAGGGAGTTCCAGGATTTTGTCCGTGTGGTGTAGGTACACCCACAGTGCTGTTAGGGAGGGAGTTCCAGGATTTTGTCCATGTGGTGTAGGTACACCCACAGTGCTGTTAGGGAGGGAGTTCCAGGATTTTGTCCATGTGGTGTAGGTACACACACAGTGCTGTTAGGGAGGGAGTTCCAGGATTTTGTCCATGTGGTGTAGGTACACCCACAGCGCTGTTAGGGAGGGAGTTCCAGGATTTTGTCCATGTGGTGTAGGTGCACACACCGCGCTGTTAGGGAGGGAGTTCCAGGATTTTGTCCATGTGGTGTAGGTACACCCACAGCGCTGTTAGGGAGGGAGTTCCAGGATTTTGTCCATGTGGTGTAGGTGCACACACCGCGCTGTTAGGGAGGGAGTTCCAGGATTTTGTCCATGTGGTGTAGGTACACCCACAGTGCTGTTAGGGAGGGAGTTCCAGGATTTTGTCCGTGTGGTGTAGGTACACCCACAGTGCTGTTAGGGAGGGAGTTCCAGGATTTTGTCCATGTGGTGTAGGTACACCCACAGCGCTGTTAGGGAGGGAGTTTCCCCAGGATTTTGACCCAGCGACAGTGAAGGAACGGCCGATATATTTCCAAGTCAGGATGGTGAATGACTCAGAGGGTGTTGGATCCCAGTCACTCATTTGATTGGACTTAGGGACCCAGGTTGCACGCTTGTTTTGGGATGGTTGAGTTAGTACCATAGACAGGGTAGATTAGCAGACAGTTCTTAGGTAGAAGACATCCTATTTATTTAGCAAGGAATTCAGCAGCTACACTTGTATACTTTCAACTCAAACCCTGTCTCTACATTGCAGACTCTAACTTTCGACGAGTGACTACTGAGGTAGCCAGCACTAACTCTGCTATTGGATACTAAGATCACTTGATCTTCCATTATCACATTCTTCTTAAAGGTATATTACACATCAGATTACCACAGAGGAGAACTTGCAGGTGATGGTGTTCCCATCTATCTGCTGTCCTTGTCCTTCTAGATGGTAGCGGTCGTGGGTTTGGAAGGTGCTGTCTAACGAGCCTTGGTGAGTTGCTGATCATGGCTGATCTATGACCTCAATTCCACTATCCTGCCCAATCCCTTGATATTTTCCGAAAAATCCTATCGATCTCCTTTCTGATCATACTCAATAAATGAGCATCCACAGCTCTCAGGAGCAGAGACATCCAAAGATTCACAACTCTTTGAGCAAAGAGATTCCTCCTCATCTCAGTCAACCTCCCCAATTATCGCTCTGGTGGCCGAGCATTCATGGACTGAGGATGCTTGGGGCCTACCCCTCGAGGCTGACGTGTAAAGTTACCATGCCAACGTGCCCCAACGCAAATAGCAGTGCAAGAGGTCAGGCAGTGATGTGCGCCAGCCACCAACTTTGAAATCTGACCTCAGGACTTGCTTAATACACCTCGCATTTACATAGCGCCTTTAATGCAGTAAAGCGGCCCAAGCCGTTTGAGAGGTGCGACATCAGACACAATTTGACAGCTGAAGGTTCGGCCACCAATGGTGGAGCGATTCAGATTGGGGGATGCTCAAGAGGGCAGAGTTAGAGGAGTGCAGGGATCTCGGAGGGTAATGGGGCTGGAGGCGGTTACAGTAGGATGTTATTGGAGAGGCGTTATAGGATTGATTTGCAGCAAGTAGCTTAAAGTGTTCTCCTGTTGGCTTCACGCATCAGGCACAACTGCAACCACGCAGTGCAGAAGGTTACAGAGTCAGTCCCGGTGAGTTATGGTGAGAGTGGAGGTGGCAGGGAATACAATATGAGCACTTGGTGCCTCTGGGCTAGAGGGGACAAAATAGCAGGCGTTCTGAATCACCATCCCTAGACTTGCGTGTGTTGACATTGAGTGCTGACTGCATGGTACTGCAGCCACTTTCTCACTGACAGACTCTGCACCGAGTGGGGTATGCTAAATGGCAGCAAGAGCTCAGCACTGTCAGGGGAGGAGTGGGGTAGTAACTTTCGTGACCAGTGTAGCTCCGTACTTGAGAGGACAATAAATATTTGCAGTTTTTACTGCTTTATGGAATTTGATAACAATTTGCCTTGACTTTTGACTGGCCTTGGCATCATCATATCATAATGATAATATTTATGAATATAATGATAAAAATTTTGATTTGAAATTGCAGGCAAACATTATCATTAATGTAAAGCTGCCGCAGCATTGTTTGCAATGAGTGTGCCTAGCCTCTCTGGGCAATACCTCGTACAAAGAAATGCGTCGAACTCAGAACCTGGTCAAATTCTGTAACGTGCTTCCTGTCTGGTGCTCTTAACTCATGCCTGCAGATTGTTCCTGCTCCCCTGTGCCCACCACAACCTCTCATACAGTTCAAACTGCTTACTCTGTCCTCAACCCGGAAGAACCCTGTCAGGAGTTTTGCTGCTGGGTTCTTGCCACAGTTCCAGTGGGGGATTTTCACACGCTCAGTATTACCCTGTAGACAAAGCCCAATGGCCGCTAGCAAGTGGAGTATATAGGTTTTCCCCCCACAGGCTGGGGAAACATAAGAGTGTAAGAATTAGGGATTGGCCCTCGAACCTGCTCCACCATTCAATACCATCAAGGCTGATCTGATCACGGTCCTAACTCCACCTCCCTGCCTGTCCTCCTTGACTCCCTAAAGGATCAAAAGTCTCTCTAACTCCTCCTTGAATATATTCAATGACCCAGCCTCCACTGCTCCGTGGGGAAGAGAATTCCACAGACTAACGAGTCTCAGGGAAGAAATTCCTCCTCATCTCCGCCTTAAATGGGAGACCCCTTATTTTGAAACTGAGCCCCCTCGTTCTAGGTTCCCTCACGAGGGGAAACATTCTCTCAGCATTCTCCCGATCAAGCCCCCACAGAACCTTATATGTTTCAATAAGATCACCCCCTCATTCTCCTAAACTCCAATGAGCATAGGCCCAACCTGCTCAACCTTTCCTCATAAAACAACCCCCTCATTCCGGGAATCAGCCGAGTGAACCTTCTCTGAACCGTTTCCAATACAAGCATGTCCTTCCTTAAGTAAGGAGACCAAAACTGTATGCGGTGTGCTGGGTATGGTCCCGCCAATGCCGCGTACAGTCGTAGCAAGACTTCCCCACTTTGATACTCCATCCCCCTTGCCATAGAGGCAAACGTACCAATGACCTCCCTAATTACTCGCTGTTCCTGTACGCTGACTTCTTGTGGTTCATGCACAGAGCTGAATTACGCTGATCAGCTGCCTGCTCTCCGGGTCGGAGGGATTGAGGAATAATCCGGAGGTGCTTAAGGTAACAACAAAAAATGCAAAATGGGCAAAAAAAACCCCTCATTGTTTCAATTATTCTTCACATGCCAGATTCCTCCTCTCTCTCTCTTGTGTAAATGCCAACTCCCGCCTTGCCAAAGTGGTGAACGTGTGCACTTTTGGCTCATGAGAGTCAGCCGGGACAGTCATCCCCTTGTACATCACCACCAGGCGCTCCACAGATGCACTTTTCACCAATGATAGAGCGATATAGCAGCACAGGAGGCCATTCAGCCCATCCTGCTCCATGGGAGAGCTATCCAATTGTTCCCACACCTCTTCTTTTTCCTCACAGTCCTGGGTTTGTTATTTTTCTTCACAAATATTTCTCCAATTCCCTTTTGAAAGTTACTATTGAACCTGCCCCCACCACACTCTCAGGCAGTGCATTCCAGATCGCTGCGTTTTAAAAAAAAATAAGTTTCCTCATCTCGCCCCTGGTTCTCTGGCCAATCGTCTCAGGTCTGTGTCCCTCTGGTTACCGACCCTTCTGCCACTGGCAAACAGTTTCTCCTTATTCACTCTACCGAAACCCTCGTGATTTTGAACACTTTGACCAAACTTCCTCTTAACCTCCCCTGTTCCAAGGGGAAACAATAGCAGCTTCTCCAATCTATCCACACGGTTGAAGCTTCTTAACCCTAGTCCCACTCTAATAAATCTCTTCTGGACCCTGTCCGAGGACTTGACCAACTTGCTAAAGTGTGGTGCCCAGAATTAGACACGGTGCTACAGCCAAGGCCTACCCAGGTTGATAACGCTCTGGAATTCCCTCCCTAAACCTCACCACATCTTTCTCTCCCTCTCAGGCATTCCTTAAAAGTCACCTCTTTGACCAATCTAATGTCTCCTTATGTAGCTTGGTGTCAAAATTTGTTTGAAAATGCTCCTGTGAAGGGTGGTGGTCCTTTTTACAATGTTAAAAGTATCAACATACTGGGATTCACCATTGACCAGAAACTGAACTGGATTAGTCATATAAATACAGTGGCTACAAGAGCAGGTCAGAGGCTGGGAATCCTGCAGTGAGTAACTCACCTCCTGACTCCCCAAAGCCTGTCCACCATCTACAAGGCACAAGTCAGGAGTGTGATGGAATACTCCCCACTTGCCTGGATGAGTGCAGCTCCCACAACACTCAAGAAGCTTGATACCATCCAGGACAAAGCAGCCCACTTGATCGGCACCCCATCCACAAACATTCACTCCCTCCACCACCAATGCACAGTAGCAGCAGTGTGTGTACCATCTACAAAATGTATTGCAGGAACTTACCAAGGCTCCTTCGACAGCACCTTCCAAACCTACGACCACTACCAGCTAGAAGGACAAGGGCAGCAGATAGATGGGGAACACCACCACCTGGAAGTTCCCCTCCAAGTCACTCACCATCCTGACTTGGAAATATATCGCTGTTCCTTCACTGTCACTGGGTCAAAATCCTGGAACTCCCTCCCTAACAGCACTGTGGGTGTACCTACACCCTGCAGCGGTTCAAGAAGGCAGCTCACCACCACCTTCTCAAGGGGCAACTAGGGATGGGCAATAAATGCTGGTCCAGCCAGCGAAGCCCACATCCCATGAATGAATGAAAAGAAGCACTTTGTCAATGCATGTTGCTGCTGTTTTTAGTTTTTGCCCTTGGCCCCTCTATTAATAAAGTCACAGACCCCACATGCCCCTTTTTAACAGCTTTCTCTATTTCTCCAGCCACTTTCAAAGACTTGTGAACCCATAGCCCACATCTTTCTGTTGCTGCACCTCCTTTAAAACTCCACCATTTTGTGCACGTTGTCTCTCCTCGTTCACCTACCAAGATCTATCACTTCAAACCAGGACTTGGACCCAGGGCCTTTTGACTCCGAGGTGGGCGTGCTGTCAACTGATCTCCAGCTGACTCCCAGTTAACAGTCAATGCTCTTTCATAAATAACGGTCCCTTGGGACAAGATAGGTGAGGAAATTAACCTCTCAAGAATTCAAGCCCAGTCAGCCTACCTGGAGAGAAAATGATTAAGGAAAAGTGAAAAATTGAAGCAATTATGAACAAATTATGACAAGTGTAGTCATTCATACAATTGTGTTTTTAACAATGAACTGGCCAGTTTTAGAATTGAATCAGAAGGCGAGTCTTCTAACGCTGGATGCTGACACAGCGTGTTAATACACTCACACACAATGCACACCCCCTAGTGTCACGCTGCTAGGAGTGTGTTGTGGTCGTGATCGCCTGCAGGTAGGAAAAGGGGCGCCTCTGGTCATATAGCCAAACCGCCCAGTAAGGCTGCACCGGTTACACCGAATCACAGTCAGGGTTACAGTAGCCGTAGGTCTCTGCCACCTTTGGAAGGGGAAGGTTCCAGACGATTGGAATTGTTCCTGCTCTGTTCCGAAAGGGGTAAGTCCCAGCGACTACAGGCCAGCCCAGCGTAACATCGGCGTTTGAGAAACTTAAACCGGTAATATGGTGCAATGTGTCAGCCATGGCGCTGTGGGTAGCACTCTCACCCCTGTAGTCGCATGGTTCTGGGTTCAAGTCCCACCCCAGAGCTTAAGCACAAAAATCCATGCTGACACTCCAGTGCAGTACTGAGGGGCAGCTGCATTGTCAGAGGTGCTGTTTTTTCCAGATGTGATGTTGAAGCGAGACCCCACCTGCCTGCAGCGGAGGTTGTAAAAGATCCCATAATGTTATTTCAAAGAAGGGCAGGGGAGTTCTCCCTGGAGCCCTAGCCAATAACTACGCCTCAATCGATATCACAAACCAGATGATCTGACTATTTATCCCATTGCTGCTAGTGGGAGCTTGCTGTGCGCAAATTGGCTGCTGGGTTTCCCACATTGCCACAGTGACGACTCTCTGAGAAGCACTTCGCTGACGAAAGCATTTTGAGGAATCGAGTGGTTACATAAGTGCAAGACTATCTGCTTTTTTCTGATACTTCACCAAAGTCTTGTTCTTGGCATTACCAAAACTTTCAGCTTTAATGTAATTTAAATCTCTTAATCAGCCGGCAAACCGGCTTGCACGCTAACACGTTAGCAAAAACATTGGCAGCCAAACCCTAGTTCTGCTTTGGTCGTCTCATTTCTGTCCTGTCTCACTTCATGCTCTTCCAAGCTCATCTCTTAATCCCTTGACCCTTGTTCTAAATTCAAACGTTCGCTCCCACTAAGCTCCTGACCTTTTAACTTCCCTTCCTGCACCCCATCGCCCCTCCCACCCTGCTGCCCTAGCTGATTATGTCTCCTCAAATACTATCCCCCTCGCTTTCGAAACTGCCATCTCCCTAAAAAAATCCACCCTTAATCTGAGGTCTCATTCCTCCCTTTCCTCTCCAAAGCCTTTTGAATGTGTTGAGGCCTCCCACAGTAACATCCATCTTCCCTGGAACGCCATGTTTGAATCCCTCTTAACTGGCGTTTCTCCCCCGAGCCACAGTACCAAAGCAGCCCTGATCGAAGTCACGTTCTTACCTATCCGGCCAGAGTCAGCCAATCACCTGCGATCGCTCTTCTTCCGACTTCCAGTCCATTAGCACCTGAGACCCCGAGGATCCATCCTTGACCCCGATTCCTGATGAACTTGCTTGTCAGGTATCAGCCTGGTTTTCCAACGTCTCTCCCTGGGAGAGCCGCAGTTTCCTGAAGACACCAGCTTGGAGCCCACCCCATACTGCATCCCCTCGCCACCCATCCCAGTCCCCTTCCCCGACCACTCTTTCAGGCCAGACCAGACTGTTCAGCACCTCAGCTCTGGCTGGCTTCAAACTCCAAGCACCAAGACCTTCTACTTCCGCCTGTGTAACATGGTGCCAACCTGTACCTGCGCTTCAAAACAAAAACAGAATTACCTGGAAAAACTCAGCAGGTCTGGCAGCATCGGCGGAGAAGAAAAGAGTTGACGTTTCGAGTCCTCATGACCCTTCGACAGAACTTGATGCAGCACCGCATCTCTGTACCTGCGCTTGTTCGCTGCTGAAACCTTCCTCCATGCCTTTGGCATCTCCAGATTTGACTATTCCAGTGCACTCCTGGCTGGCCTCCAATAAAGTTCAGCGCATCTACATCTCACACAGGGCATTGGTGAGACCACACGTGGAGTACAGCGCACAGTTTTGGTCTCTTCCCTTAAGGAGGGATATACTTGCACTGGAGGCAGTTCAGTGGAGAATCACTCGGCTGATTCTTGGGATGAAGGGGCTTGTCTTAGGAGGAGAGGTCGAGCAGGTTGGACCTCTACTCATTGGAGTTTAGAGGAATGAGAGGTGATCTTATTGAAACATATCAGATTTTGAAGAGGCTCGACAGGGTAGATGCTGAGAGAATGTTTCCCCTTGTGGGGGAATCTAGAACTAGGGGGTGCAGTTTCAAAATAAGGGGTCTCCCATTGAAGATGGAGATGAGGAGGAATTTCTTCTCTCAGAGGGACGCTAGTCTGTGAAACTCTCTTCCCCAGAAAGCAGAGGGAGCTGGGTCATTGAATATAGTCAAGGCTGAGGTCGACAGATTTTCGATCGACAAGGGAAGCAAGGGTTATGATTTTATTGTATGATGGAGCAGGCTTGAGGGGCTGAATAGCTTACTCCTGCTCCAGGTTCTCATGGTTAACCAACCTCTAGGGAAAACCTATAGACTGCACTTGTCTGCAGCTGTTGGGGTTTGAGTACAGGGCGGTGCTGAGCGTGTGTAACTCCTACACTGAACTGTGATGAGAAGACAAGGGAGTCCAGGGTTTGGTGGGTAGGGAGGGGGGTGGTGCAGGCAGGAAAGTGGAGTTAAGTCCACCATCGCATTGGCTTTATTATCTCTGAATGGCAGAGCAGGGTTCAGGAGCCAAATGGCCTACTCCTGTATCTATTCCTTTGTTGAGCCTGCCTCTCCTCTAAGGCTGTGGAATTCTAAGCCTAACGTCTGCCTCCCTCTCCTTCATTAAGGCTTTTTTTAAACCTTTGAGCAGCATCTCCTCACATCATGGCTCTTGATCGTGTTGGTTCCTAATTTTGCCTCTCTGAAGCTTCAGGACATTTTTTTCCCCCTTTTAACGTGTTCTGGACAAATTCGTCTTCTGTTCTTCTGATTGAGGCTGAGATGCACCGACAATAATCTATACCTTTGATTTATCTTTTTCAGGTGAAACTTGCATCGGGACAAATTGAAGAAAAAAATTGATGGCACAAGGATAGAGGTCAGCAACGGTGCTGCAGGATGAACACACTCGCCTCCATGAACAGACACATTCAACAGACAAATGATCGATTGCAATGCATTAAACAGGTAAAGGCGCGAGCTGTTGATGAGCGTCTGCTCTGGCGATTAGCTGAGGCATGGCATGTTTTCCAACCAGGGGTCCCGCCAAGTCAGCAGCTGCTGGACATCTGACATCGAAAACAGAAAGTGCTGGAAATGCTCAGCAGGCTGGACAGCGTCAGCAGAGAGAAAACCCAGGGTCAGTGTTTCTGGTCGATGACCGTGCCGAGAGAACCGGTGGATGTTCAGGGAATGCAGCAAGGGCAGAGCCAACAGAACATGAGGGCAGGAGTTCCGACATAGACACCCACAACAAAAGGCTCCCAACGTTACCATGGAATGGGTTTGGAGTAAGTTGCTGCAGATCAAGGGCTATCACCAGCACCTGGTGATGGGCCAAATGTCATCCTTTTATGCAGCACTTTCTTGGATTCCCTCTGAGAGAGCTGCACACTCTGTCACCATCGACACACCCTCATTCCCTCAAAGTTCATGTTTCATCGAAAATCTGAAACATAAACAGGAAATGCTGGAAAAACTCAGCTGGACCTGACAGCGTCTGTGGAGAGAGAAATAGGGTTAACGTTTTGAGTCCGTATGACTCTTCAGAGCTAAAGAGAAGTAGAAATGTGATGGATTTTATACTGTTTAAGAGGTGGTGGAGCAAGATAGAAGGTCAGGGATAGGTGGGAGCTCAGGAGAAATTGACAAAGATATCATAGACACAGGACAAAGGGAGTGTTAATGGTAGTGTTAAAGACTAAAGAATGTGCCGATAGTGGCATAAAGGTAAGATAGCAGAATGTGTAAAACTAAAGCTATTTGTTTATGGACTACCATCCCTTCCTGATTTACAAATCTCTGATTTTCCACATTAATATCCATTTGCCATCTATTTGCCCATTTTCCCACCGACAGTTTTTCCTGAAGGTCGGCAAAATTTGCCAAATTCCCAAATCTGCTGTCTCCAGCAAATTGCAGCATTGTTCCTGTAACTTGTTGGCCCATTCACCTCTTCTTTCCAATAGCAGGGAACTTCCTTTCCTTTCTGCCTTCAAGCCAATTCTTTATTTAGTTGTCCGTACTCCCCTCTGCTCCCTCTTTGCCGTATGTCTTGTTTTTATGCTGTGCTTTTTGGAAATGGATGTAAACACATCTGCTACTTTGCCCTTTATTCTCCCACTTTGTTATTTCATCAAAGAGTTCTATCAGTTGGGTCAAGTTCCCCTGATGTTCAACGGCATTACCATCACTGAATCCCCCACTATCAACATCCTGGGGGTTACCATTGACCAGAAACTGAACTGGACCAGCTATATAAATACTGTGGCTACAAGAGCAGGACAGAGGCTGGGAATCCTGTGACAAGTAACCCACCTCGTGACTCCCCAAAGCCTGTCCACCAACTACAAGGCACAAGTCAGGAGTGTGATGGAATACTCCCCACTTGCCTGGATGCGTGCAGCTCCCACAACACTCAAGAAGCTCAACACCATCCAGGACAAAGCAGCCCCACTTGATTGGCATCACATCCACAAATATTCACTCCCTTCACAATCGATGCACAGTAGCAGCAGTGTGTACCATCTACAAGATGTACTGCAGGAACTCACCAAGGCTCCTTCGACAGCACATCCCAAACCCACGACCTCTACCATCTAGAAGGACAAGGGAATACCATTACCTGGAAGTTCCCTTCCATGTCACTCACCATCCTGACTTGGAAATATATCGGCCGTTCCTTCACTGTCGCTGGGTCAAAATCCTGGAACTCCCTCCCTAACAGCACTGTGGGTGTACCTACACCACATGGACTGCAGCGGTTCAAGAAGGCAGCTCACAACCACCTTCTCAAGGGCAATTAGGGATGGGCAATCAATGCTGGCCTGGCCAAATCCCATGAACAAATAAAAACCAAAGCACAGCTTGCCTGTTAGAAATTCATGCTAACTAAATTTGGACCACCTTGTGTCAATGTTCCCACTTTCCTGTCCTCCTCTCCTGGGTGTATTTGCCCTTGCAAGGTTTGGTTCTTCAAAGATCTTGCATTTAAATAGCGCTTTTCACAAACTCAGGATATCCCAAAGCACTGAGGAAGTCACTGGTGTGGTTGAGGAAATGTTGCTGCCAATTTGCACACAGCAAGATCCCACTCTGAAGTTTATTGAGGGGTAAGTATTGGCCGAGACACCAAGGAGAACCCTCCTGCCAGTCTTCAAAATAGCGTTCTAGAATCTTTTTGCATCCACCTGAGAGGGCAGACACAGCACCAGCTTCATGTCTTTTCCAAAGGAGGGTACCTCAGGCAGTGTAGCATTCCCTCAGTACCCTACAGATGTGTTGGCCTGGATTGCATCAGTGGGACTTGAACCCACAACCTTTAGACTCACAAACAAGAGTGCTACCCACTGGTCCATGGCGAACAGCTGGATCTGGTAGTGGGCCCCAGCAGGTAGCCTTTCCATTTCCTGAGCTCTGAAAGGCTCCTTCACCTTCTGAGGATGACATCTGTCTCACCAATGACCCGAGCCATGGGAGACTTGACATGTGCTTGTCATGTTTGTAGAAATTAAATATGGCGGTGGTAGCCCCATTGGAGTCTGCTGAGTGGGATCTTTTGAACGTTTTCTAAGATCCAATGGCGCTAATTTGAAGCAGAGCAGGGGAGTTCTCCCAGGTGCCCTGGCCAATATTTATCCCTCAGTCAACATCACAAAAAAACAGATTATCTGGTCAGTGTTACATTGCTGTTTGTGGGATCTTGCTGTGCGCAAATTGGCTGCCACTTTTCTGCCATTACAACTGCGACCGCACTCCAAAAAGTATTACATGGTCTGTAAGGACACATGCATATATACACACGCACATACACACACACACACACACACACACACACACACACACACGTGTACCTACACATTACATATATACACATATACACATGCACACACACATACACAAAACACAATTCCACCCCCAAACCTCTGAGCACAAAGGCAACTGACCCAAATCAGGTCGGATGGGACCAGAATTAACCAAATGGGCCGTTGGAAAGCCTCGATGGTGAAATACTGATGCAATTAGAATAAGCAGGATACAGCCATCTCATATTTGGAGGAGAAATCTGGGATACAATTGATTCTGAAGGGGCTGTGCAGCAAGTTTTGTAATAACTCCCGGGAATCACTGACAAATGTTTAATACTTAAACTCTTTCAGCTTGAGTTAGTAGTTACTGTACTGCCGCAGGGTGTCAGCTCAGTCAGTG
>NC_054483.1:2084857-2102357 GCF_017639515.1 Carcharodon carcharias | reverse complement strand
CTTGGGGTTCAATGTCTCATCTGAGGGGTGCTGGTAATCATACATTTTCCACCAGAAGTCAGCAGCTAGCGATCAGGAGCTGGGAACTTGGCTGCAGTCAAAACGCCACAACTCGCTCAGCACAGATCAGTGGCTTCAGCCCTACACCCGGGCAATGTTTAGGTCCAGCAATCCATTGCAGGACAGTGCACGAGGGAACCTCTGCAGTTCTCCAGTAGTAAAGAGCATCTTACACCGGCGATAGAGCCAGGAGGATTCATACTTAAAAAGCAGGAAGTGCTTCAACAAACATTATAAGTTACAAAAACAAATGTAAAGTTCACATCGAAAATACAAAAATAAAGGACTTGCCCTCCCAAATTGTTCCCTGATATTTTGCCATTTTTCTTTTCCAGGCTATTTTTTTTATGATTTCCTTCATCCACAGTGACCGGGGTAGATTTTCACAGCCCCTCTCAAGTTTTTTTTTAAATCAAAAATTTGACCTATAAATACTTGTTTTCAATTCTTTTCATATTAATTTTTTATGCCTGCTTGGAATGATCTTCCTGTAGGTTCTTCGCTCTGAGACATTTCTCTTCACCTTCACCACTGGTACCTGTTCCAGGTTGAGGGAAGGGCTGGAATGAGATTTCTTTAAAGTGCTTTCTTTCCCTTCCGCGATGCCGTACAGGTGAGCCTCCAGTTTATCTAGGTCATCGGTAGCTTCATTCAGCTTAACTTTTAACAGGTTCACATAAGTTTCAATTCGACATTTCTGTGAACAGTAAAAGATAAAGTAAAATGAGAAGCCCTGGTGGAAAGGCTCCAGGCTCACGGTGCAACATACCACCCACGTTGGTAAAAAATAGTAGGACAGGAGATGAGATGAATCAAGACAACCGATCGATTTAAACCCCTCTTGATTATGAAGGAAAAGGGACACGGCTTCTCTCACCCATTTCTCCAACATCAGACATTCCCTTACCCTGTACATCTCCCACTTCACTAACAAAGGACTTCCACCAGCCCCTTACATTTTCCCACTCAGGCATCTCTTCACTCCTACATTTTCCAATTGCTCCAGCCCTCTTCATTTAACACCAGGTTCTTCCTTAATGTCATTTCCCTTTGTTTCACCATTGCTGGCTGTTTGTTCAGGTGCTATGCTGCTGCTGCAACCCTTAGCCCATTTCCCCTAACTAAGCCACATCCTTGCTTTCAAAACACACCTCAAAACCGCCCTCTTCCGTGGTCCCTTTGGGTCCCCATCTCTATCCCTCTGGCCTTTCCCCATGCTCAGTGTGAAACAAACTGGTACATTTCCCTGAACATGTGGCGTTCACTATGAACGCAAGTTCCTGTTATTCCTTGGAAGCAAAGGAAGAGTAACACTTTACCAGCATGGCTGTCCTACATGCAGTGAGTGCCAGCACAGGTCAATGTAAATGTCTGATGTGCGTACAATTACATACAAGTCAGAGTTTACTAAAATAGAATAGGTATTATAATGGCGCAACAGCCCAAAGGTTCAGGAGGTAACTGAAGAGAGTGATATTCAAAAGTTGACATTCTCCACAGGCCTGCATAAACTTGCAGGATGAATGCAACTCGTGCAGTCTTGTTCATGGTGTCCCATTATTCCTATTTGAGTACCAAATTTATTTATGCAGTTCCTTCAGAAAGTGGATTCTTGTTTCTGCATTTCTAGCCAATTAGTAGTAAACTGCTTTAAAAAAAATAATTAAATTACATGAACTGGTTGGCACCACAATCGTCCTCCATTCCTGAGTCCATCTGGCACCCCTCTTTCTATTGGCTGCTTTAAGAAAGCCACATGAAATGAGTTTGCCAATCTGGATCTTTCAGGTGCTAATGTACAAATGCAACCTGTTCAAAAGACTGGATTAAGCCTCCACTGTATTAATTGAGAGAGAAATTGCAAATAAAAGCACTTAGATTTTCTACACTGCTACCAGAAGGTGCAATTCAGGGTCATAGTTTCTCCTGGGCTTTATATAGTCTGTAACTGTGCAGTGATATATGGAATGGGATGAGGTAGTATAGTGGCTATGTCACTGGACTACTAATGCAAAGATGTCAAGACGTGAGCTGAAGTCCCACCACAGGAGCTAGGGAATTTAAGTTTAGCTACTTAAATAAATCTAGAATAAAAAGCTAATATTAGGAATTACTGAATTGTTGTAAAAACCCACCTTGTTGATGTAAGTTATAAAAACAAATTTAAAGTTCACATTGAAAATATAAAAGCCAAGGACCTGCCCTCCAGTATTGTTCCCTAATATTTTGCCAAATATTTTCCAGACCTCCCAATCCAGTCAACACTCGACTCCACACCCACAGAAACGTGGTTGACTCTTAACTGCCCTCTGAAATAGCCTAGCAAGCCACTCAGCTGTAACAAAATTGTGATAAAGGTGATTAGAGATGGGCAATAAATGCTGGCCTTGCCAGGGTGCCCATGTCCCACGAATAAATAAAAAAAAATCAGCAAAAGAGACACAACATTTACAGTCTTTCTCAATGAGACCACAAGAATGACAGTGGTGCTTTTCTGAAGTCAGGAGCTTTATTCCTCCGTATGTTACCTGTACAGAAGGTCTGGACAATGGTGCCGAAAGTGGACACTGTGCCCCAGCTCTAACACTGTCACCCTGAGGAGCACAAAATTCTGTAAATAAAAACCCAAAATTCAGATTTTAAAGTCTTACCTCATATTCAAAGTATTCCTGCTTCACTTTGTACTCCTCAAACTCCTTTGCTTTCCCTTTCTTTTCCGGAAAGTTCATTTGAAGGTCATCAAGGTCATCCAGTATTGTTTGCAGCATTGAATCATGGGATTCGAGCTGCTCCTCCTGAAACAAAACAAAAGGTTTATTATAAAGGTGGGTCTTTTTATTTTATTTGTTCCTGGAATATGGGTGTCGCTGGCAAGGCCAGCATTTACTGCCCATCCCAATGGGCAGCCTGTGATTGGTGTCTTGGCTTTATTCAAGCCCATCCGAAGCAATCTCATTTAGAACGATTGAGAAGGAGGCCATTCAGTTGTGCTAGAATCCAAGTCAATCCCAAAATAAAACTTCACTTTCTGCTTCAAGCTCAGTGAAAATCAAGAACAACCTTATGCTCGAACTTGCCCTGATCATAAGCTGTATGAGCAGAAGTAGGCCATTCAGCCCATCGAGTCTGCTCAGCCATTCAATGAGGTCATGGCTGATCTGATCATTCGCAACTCCATTTTCCTGCCTTTTACCCATCACTCCTGATTTTTTAAAATTCATTCATGGGATGTGGGCTTCGCTGGCTGGGCCCAGCATTTCTTGCCCATCCCTAGTTGCCCTTGAGAAGGTGGTGGTGAGCTGCCTTCTTGAACCGCTGCAGTCCATGTGGTGTAGGTACACCCACAGTGCTGTTAGGGAGGGAGTTCCAGGATTTTGACCCAGCAACAGTGAAGGAACGGCGATATATTTCCAAGTCAGGATGGTGAGTGACTTGGAGGGGAACTTCCAGGCGGTGATGTTCCCATCTATCTGCTGCCCTTGTCCTTCTAGATGGTAGTGGTCGTGGGTTCCTCTGGCTTGTTCACATTGGCTTTGCGTTAACTCGTGTGTATAATTAATTTATATTACCGAAAATTACACTTTTGGAGTCCTTGAGCTCATTTGTAAAGCTTCATCCTTATGATAATTAGAACACTACATGTTTCAGAGAACACTTGGAAAGATATCTGTCCTCTTGTGTGACCCTGATAAATGTGCGAAGTCTGTCGCCTTGTTAATGATGGATTTGGCAAACTAAGGATTAAGCTCCAGAAACGTCCAATCCTACTGTGTCATTCCATAAGGGAAAACTGTCTATTCCTTAGAAACTAGGGGGGTGGGGGTGGGGATGTGGATATAGGGGGGTGGGGGGAAAGGGGCGGGGAGGTAAATTTCCTCAGGGATTCTCATGCTCTGCCATCTTAATGTCGATGGAATTTCAGCAAAATAAAAGCAGCAGAAGAGTCTCCTTCGAGCTTATAACTGATCTATCCGTCTGCAAAATAGTGATTCCATTGTTACCACTCAAAAGGCAGAATCTTCCTGGAGACGGGTTTGGAAGCAGAAGATTTAGAGAATCTCAAGTCGGGGAAGCTCCCTGATATGCTTCCATTTCCAAGAAACCTAACTGGAGACTGAAGAAGAGTTGTATGGACTCGAAACGTTAACTCTGTTTCTCTCTCCGCAGATGCTGTTAGAACTGCTGGGTTTTTCCAGCATTTTCTGCTTTTGTTTCATATTTCCAGCATCTGCAGTATTTTGCTTCTATTCCATATGTGGTTCAGGTCCTCAATGAAGCACTTAAATGATGAAATTTATATGTAATTCAGCGCTGGTGGTGTATTGATTTGTAATTTTAATATAATCTTAATTCAACATTACTCTTCCTTTTAATATTGTGCCTGTGAGGTGATACACTTTGGAAGGAGTAATTTGACAAGGAAGTATTCAATGAACAGCATGACACTAGGAAGTTCTGAGGAACAAAGGGACCTTGGCATGTGTGTCCATAGATCTCTGAAGGTGGAGGGGCATGTTAGTGGGGTGGTGAAAAAGTCATATGGGACACTTGCCTTTATCAATCGAGGCATAGACAACAAAAGTAGGGAGGTCATGTTGGAGTCGTATAGAACCTTGGTGAGGCCACAGCTGGAGTACTGTGTGCAATTCTGGTCGCCACATTATAGGAAGGATGTGATTGCACTGGAGGGGGTGCAGAGGAGATTCACCAGGATGTTGCCTGGGATGAAACATTTAAGTTATGAAGAGAAGTTGGATAGACTTGGGTTGTTTTCGTTGGAGCAGAGATGACTGAGGGCCGACCTGATCGAGGTGTACAAGATGATGAGGGGCATGGACAGGGTGGATAGGGAGCAGCTGTTCCCCTTAGTTGAAGGTCAGTCACAAGGGGACATAAGTTCAAGGTGAGGGGCAGGAGGTTTAGGGGGGATGTGAGGAAAAACTTTTTTACCCAGAGGGTGGTGACGGTCTGGAATGCGCTGCCTGGGAGGGTGACAGAGGTGGGTTGCCTCACATCCTTTAAAAAGTACCTGGATGAGCACTTGGCACATCATAACATTCAAGGCTATGGGCCAAGTGCTGGTAAATGGGATTAGGTAGATAGGTCAGGTGTTTCTCACCTGCAGACTCGATGGGCCAAAGGGCCTCTTCTGCACTGTGTGATTCTGTGTTTCTGCTACACCCGTGTTACCTGCCGAATCTATTTATCCAATTTTGTTACTGTCTGATTGTTACATGTTTGCACATTTATATATCAACTTTTTGATGAAAGTCACACTGCAATCCACAAGGACACAAGTAATCGGAGCAGGAGTGGAGCTTGTGGCCCATCGAGCATGCTGTGCCATTCGATATCATCATGAGTGATCATGTGCTTCAAATCCATTTTCCCTGAGACACTAGATCCGCCTTCAGTCTGGTAATGTGCTTCTTGAACAAAACGGCATCATTTTTATTATTACGATTAAAGAAAGTTGGAAACAAAGATTGTGGCAGTACAGATCCAGAGAAGGTAACAAAACTAGTGCTGAAAAATGGGATTAGAATAGATAGCTGCTTGATAGCTGGCACAGCCACGATGAGCCGAAGAGCCTGTTTCTGTGCTGTGTATCTCTGGTATGTGAGCCTCACAGAAAGGTAGAATGAGAGTGATGGAGAAAGTGGAAGATAAAGATATTGAAGGAAATGAGAAATTTTATAGAGTGGGAGACAGTTGTGGGCAAAGCGAGTCAGTTATTTGTGTTTTGGTGCAATGTTACTGGTGAACCACTTGTCACGGAATCTCTGTGGGTGTTGCATGACCTGCTACCATTTTGGATAGGTCAAGCCGTTGACGTGGAGTTCCTGTTCTGGAAGGAGAGACAGTAGCGATTCAGTAATACAAAATTCAGTGGACGCAGTGCTGTACCTGTGACTGTTTAGAGGTGGCAGACGGGAGGATGGGACGGCTAAACTTCCTCTTTGATCCAACAGCTGCTGGAAAGGGGGGCGAAGAAAATATAGCAGCTACCAGGTTAATCCGTGTGATCCAGGAGTTCATCTGATCAGCGCTTCTAATGAAGATCAGGAAAGAAGAATTATTCAACAAGTTTGTAGAGTTGAAGGCTGAACGTTTTGAACATTATTTTTACCTTGTGGATTGTTTTGGGAGGGGCAGCTTCTAAGGGTGTGAAATTCGTGTATGAATGTGCTTTTTGTAAATTCATCATTGGGATACGGGCATGGCTGGCAGGGCCACAATCTGTTCCCATCCCTAATTGCCCTCGAGCCGCGTGGCTTGCTAGGCCTTTTCAGAGGGCAGGTAAGAATCAACCTCATTGCTGTGGGTCTGGAGGTGGGTGTAGGCCAGACCGGGTAAGGATTCCCTTCCCTAAAAGACATTAGTGAAGCAGATGGGTATTTTTTTCTTTTTACAACAGTCAGTGATGGTTGTCAGGGTCACCATTACTGAGACTAAGGCCTGAAATTTCGTAAAGATGTTTCTGAAAATGGCCCCGGAGGCCAAAGTCCAGAAGTCCTGCCCCTGAACATGACCTCAACCATTTCCACAGGGGGTGGGGGGGGCGGGGTGGTGGGGGGTGTGTGTGGGGGGGTTGTGGGGCTTTGCAGGGAAATGGGGGCACGTTGCAAATCACACATTCATGGTTTATGGAAGCAGCTACTCATATAAAACTGCAGCTGGCTCCAGGCATGTCTGATTTTTGTGACCCAGGACTGGGAAACACAACGTGTGCAGATTAGACCTGATAACAGCAGGTCTACACTTTGCAGAGTCCTTTGGAGAGGTGGGGTTCCCTTTTCAATGTGGTCCCAGGACACCTTTGAGGGAAGCCAGGTGCCCTTTGGGATTGTTGAACACAGGCATGAATGTGCGTAAACATAGAAACATAGAAACTAGGAGCAGGAGGAGGCCATTTGGCCCTTCGAGCCTGCTCCACCATTCAATATGATCATGGCTGATCATCCAACTCAATAGCCTGCTCCTGCTTTCTCCCCATACCCTCTGATCCCTTTCGCCCCCAGAGTTATATCTAACTCCTTCTTGAAAACATACAATGTTTTAGCCTCAACTACTTTCTGTTGTAGTGAATTCCACAGGTTCACCACTCCCTGGGTGAGGGAATTTCTCCTCATCTCAGTCCAAAATTGTCTACCCCGTATCTTCAGAATGTGGCCCCTGGTTCTGGACTCCCCCACCATTGGGATCATCCTTCCTGCATCTACCCTGTCTAGTCCTGTGAGAATTTTCTGGGTTTCTATGAGATCCCCCTCATTCTTCTTAACTCCAGCGAATATAATCCTAATCAACTCAATCTCTCCTCATATGTCAGTCCTGCTATCCCAGGAATCAGTCGGGTAAACCTTCGCTGCACTCCCTCTATAACAAGTACATCCTTCCTCAGATAAGGAGACCAAAACTTCGCACAATATTCCAGGTGTGGTCTCACCAAGGCCCTGTATAATTGCAACAAGACATCCCTGCTCCTGTACTCGAATCCTCTCACTATGAAGGCCAACATACCATTTGCCTTCTTTACCGCCTGCTGCACCTGCATTCTTACCTTCAGCGACTGGTGTACAAGGACACCCAGGTCTCGGTGCACATTCCCCTCTCTTAATTTATAGTCATTCAGATAATAATCTGCCTTCCTGTTTTTGCTACCAAAGTGGATAGCCTCACATTTATCCACATTATACTGCATCTGCCATGCATTTGCGCACTCACTCAGCTTGACAGAATCACACTGAAGCATCTCTGCATCCACCTCACAGCTCACCCTCCCACCCAGCTTTGTATCACCTGCAAATTTGGAGATATTACATTTAGTTCCCTCATCTAAATCATTAATATATATTGTGATAGCTGGGGTCCCAGCACCGATCCCTACGATACCCCACTAGTTACTGCCTGCCATTTGGAAAAAGACCCGTTTATTCCTACTCTTTGTTTCCTGTCTGCCAACCAGTTTTCAATGCATCTCAATACACTACCCCCAATCCTATGCGCTTTAATTTTACACGCTAATCTCTTTTGTGGGACTTTGTCGAAAGCCTTCTGAAAGTCCAAATAAACCACATCCACTGGCTCCCCCTCATCAACTCTACTAGTTACATCCTCGAAAAATTCCAGTAGATTTGTCAAGCATGATTTCCCTTTCGTAAATCCATGCTGACTCTGCCCGATTCTGCTACTGTTTTCCAAGTGCTCAGCTATTAAATCTTTTATAATGGACTCTAGAATTTTCCCCACTGCCGACATCAGGCTGACAGGTCGATAATACCCTGTTTTCTCTCTGCCTCCCTTTTTAAATAGTGGGGTTACATTAGCTACCCTCCAATCTGTAATAAAATGTGCATAAGCTCATTGGAACTGTCAAGAGATCTGTCAAAAGCAATTGTGAAGCTGTCCAGGCTTTAAAACTCCTGCCCTTTAAATATTTGAAATAAACTGTGTGGTGTTGAAAGAAGCTTTTCTATATCACTCTGTCTGTTGACATAAGCCTGAGGGGTATTATTACTGGATTAGTACTGCATGACTGATTTCACAACCTTCCATGATCACAGTGCAGTGTCTGTCATTTCATGTTTGATTGATAGCTACAAGTGATTATAGACTCTTTAAAGTAGAACTATGAATTCCAATGTTTGTACTTATATGAGATTAAGCACTTGAACAAACTGTTAGTTTTTATAGGGAATTATGTAGTTGAAGGAATGTAAATAAATGTAGTGTATGGGGTTTTTTTATGAATGAGGGAATTTTTTTAAAAATTAAGTCTGCAATAGCCACTTAGAACTTTATTTCATTTAATCTCAGCATGGGCTCTGAGGTTCACCCATGGTGGATACTGGGTGAGTTGGCAAAGAGGATGCAAGGGCAAAGGTTGGTGGTTGGGGGCATAAGTTGGCAATAAGTTGACATGGGAGCTATAAAGAACAATGGGGATGGGTAGAGGGGCATGAGGTGGCGTGCAGGGCATGAGGGGCCAGAGGTGGTTAAATGGGCATCGGTTGTCATAGAGAATGTGTGTGTGTGTGTGTGTGTGGGGGGGTGGGGGGGTTGGTGGGGGGCTGCTGGGGGTGTGGGGGCGGTGAGGTGTGGTGGGTGAGGGCTGGAGGTCCCCCTTGGTGTTTTATTCTTTGTTGAGCATCTTGAACAAATGCAGGTCCACCCAGGCTGACCTTGCACCCAGCCACGGCACTGTTTCTGGGGTCAGTCTCCGTGACTCACAGAAAACCTTCACAACCACCTACATCTCAAAGTGCTTTACTACCAACAAAGCAATTTTGACATGTAGTCACTGTAGGAATGTAGGAAACCTGGTGCACAGCAAGCTCCCACAAACAGCAATGTGATAATGACCAGGTGTTTGTGATGTTGGTTGAGGGACAGATATGAGTCTGGATATCAGGAAGGTCTTTCCTGCTCTTTTTTCCAATAGGATCTTTTACATCCATGTGAGAGAGGAAAAGGCAGCTTGGTTTAATGTCTCATTCAAAATACAGCACCTCCAACAGTGGAGCATTCCCTCAATGCAGCACCAGGGTGTCAGGCTTGATGTTTTTAGCTTAAGACCTGGAGTGGGACTCGAACCCACAACCGTCTGACTCAGGGGCAAGAGTGTTACCCACTGAGCCACGGATTGCCTCAAGTATACTGTTCAGTACCAACCAATGCTGGGTACTCTAGATCATAGAATTACCCACATGTTAACACTGCAGTGCCCAAATAAATAAGTTGGGTTTAAGTCCTCATAAATATTCCATTTAGTCCTTTTGCAGTTCAAGGAGAACTAAGTCACCTTCCAGTTCAACCAAAGAGCCCTACTCACCAAAGCAATGTCATTACCCCCACCTGAATCAACACAAATATAAATACTGCACGCACTCCCCTGCACTAGCCTTAAAATCACATCTTAGCCTCGCTTCTCTCCTATCTCCGCTCATACCCTCTCCAAGCTCAACTTATTCACCAGACTGCTCACTCCACCCACTGACCTGCCAACCACCTAGATTCCCCTCCTGCCCCTCAAGCTAAAGGTTCTCTCTCTTCAGGTGTTGTCCCTCTCCTCTTCAAGCCTGCGGCTGTACCCCTCTCGAGAAACCAACCCTTGACCCCTTTGCCCTTGCAAAGAACGGCCCCATCTCCAACCTCCCTTACTTCTCCAAGTTTCTTGGACACCTTGTCACCTCCCAAATCCATGCTGATCTTTCCTGGGACTCCATGTCTGAATCCCTCCAATCAGCTTTCTGCCCCTGCCATAGTGCCAAAATGATTATTACCAAAGCCACAATTGACACCCTATGTGTCTGTGACAAAGGTAAGCTTTCCCTCCTCGTTCTTCTCAACCTGTCGGTAGCCACACAATCCTCTACTAAAGACTTTCTACTGTCATCCAGCTGGGTAGAACTGCACTCATCTAGTTCCATTCTTAACTATCTAATGGAAGCTAGAAAATCCACTTGCTTCTCTTCCTGCTCCCTTGCTGTTATGTCTGATATCCCCCAAGGATTTATCCTTGCCCCTCCTATTTATCATCTACATGCTGCCACTCAGTGAGGTTGTCCAAAAGCAGTGTTAGTTTTCGCATAAACATTGACGATGCCCAGCTCAACCTGACCACCACCTCTCTCGACTCCTCCACTGTTGCTAAATGATCAGACTGCTTACCTGACATCTAGTATTGGAGGAACAGAAATTTCCTCCAGTAAAACATTGGGAAGATTGAAGCCACTGTCTTCAGTCTCCACCACAAACTTCATTCTCTAGCTACCGACTCCATCCTTCTTACGGCAACTGTTTAAGGCCAGACCAGATTGTTTGTAACCTTGGGTATCACATTTGATCTGGAAATAAGCTTCTGACCTCATATCCACGCCACTGCTAAGACTGCCTACTTCCAGCTCATAACATCAACCAACTTCTGTTATTATTCATTCATGGGATGTGGGCCTCGCTGGCTGGACCAGCATTTACTGCCCTTACCCAGTTGCCCTTGAGAAGGTGGTGGTGAGCTGCCTTCTTGAACCGCCGCAGTCCATGTGGTGTAGGTACACTCACAGTGCTGTTAGGGAGGGAGTTCCAGGATTCTGACCCAGCGACAGTGAAGGAACTGCCGATATATTTCCATGTCAGGATGGTGAGTGGCTTGGAGGGGAACTTCCAGGTGGTGATGTTCACATGTGTCTGCTGCCCTTGTCCTTCTAAGTGGTAGTGGTAAAGGTAGTGGATTTGGAAGGTGCTACCTAAAGAGCCCTGGTGAATTCCTGCAGTGCATCTTGCAGATGGTACACACTGCTGCTACTGCGCGTCGGTGGTGGAGGGAGTGAATGTTTATGGATGGGGTGCCAATCAAGTGGGCTGCTTTGTCCTGGATGGTGTCAAGCTTCTTGAGTGTTGTGGGAGCTGCATTCACCTAGGTAAATGGGGAGTATTCCATCACACTCCTGACTTGTACCATGTGGATAGTGGGCAGGCTTTGGGGAGTCAGGGTGTGAGTTATTTGTTGCAGGATTCCCAGCCTCTGATCTGCTCTTGTGGCCACTGTATTTATATTCACCCCTGATCTCAGTTCATCTGCTGCTGAAATTCTCATCTTTGCCTTTGTTACCTCTAGACTTGACTATTCTAATGTACTCCTGGCTGGTTGTTCACATTCTACCTTCTATAAATTGTAGCTCACTCCAAGTTCTGTAGCCTATGCCTTAACTCGCACCAAGTCCCATTCCTCTGCCACTCTTGTACTCCTGCACTACATTGGCTCCCAGTCAAGCAACATCAATATTCTCGTCCTTGTTTTCAAATCCCACCATGACCTCACTGCACCCTATCTGTGTAATCTCCTCTAGCCCATAATCCCCCGAGATCTCTGTGCTCACCTAGTTCTGGCCTCTTCAGCATTTCTGATTTTAACCACTTCACCATTGGTGGTCATGCCTTCAGCTGCTTAGGCCCCAAGCTCTAGGCTTCCCTCCCTGCACCTCTCCACCTCTACCTTGCCTTCCTCCTCCAACAAACTCCTTAAAAGCTACACTTTGAGCAGGCTTTTGGCCACCTACCCTAATATTGCCGGACTTAGCTCAGTACCTAATTATATCTCAACAATCTCCTGTGATGTGCCTTGGGATGTTTTATTATGGGAAGTGCGCTATACAAGTTGTAGGTAGGTGTTGATGTTCTGGAGGAATGACAGGATGAAGTATGGAGAACTGATGGGTCTACCAGCCAGCACAGAATACTGACTTCCCTACTGGAGCCATCGAGGAATTATAGCCCACAGTCGGCTTTCTATACAAAAGAGCAGCAATGGAAGCATTGCAGTAAGGAGCCAATTGTCATCACGGCAGTGGAAGGTAGTTTAGTCGGTGAGAAGCTCCAACACCCAGGCCTGCTTTGCGGTCTTCCACATGCCTGAAATAATGGAGCAGTTGTCTGCAGTGCAGTTTGGCACTCCCAGACTGTGACAACAGCCAGGTAACCACACTGGAGTTCATTTCTACAGTAACCAAGGCAGTAGTGCAGTGCAGGCTAATTTAATTTGCACTGCTCTTTTAATCCCACATCCGAGTTCCCATTATACTTACTGAGCCTGGAATAGGAAGATCCGCCAATCAGCAGTCTTCAGGCGGAAAACGTGAGGCCGTTTGTTATATTCAGCGGCTTTAGTAGCCAGGGAGTGGTGGATGCTGATCGCCTCTTCAGCTGACTGCTTGGTCAGCTTGTATTCATCCTGCGGATACCAAAGAGAAAAACGCATTTCATTGTTTCTGAGCTGACAGTGTCTAGCAGTTCATCGAATCTGATGATATGAAAGTCCTTCCAGTGAGAGGGTGCACTGCTGGAAGCGCTCTTACCACAGGACCACAACTAGATTGCACCTTCGGGTTTGATCGACTCATCCCAAAGGCAGAGATGCAAGTGTAGTAGCATGGGGAAGATGCTGTTTTTCAGCTGAGCCTTTAGAGGGAGACCCTGACTCTCCCTCGAGTCGCTCCGTACCCAGTTCCTTGAGCCAGTTGTCATCCCTGGGTAAACATTTTAAAAGAGACCGCCAAGTCCTTACCTCCCTTGGTGGCCCAACTCAATCATGGAGGTTAAACCAATTAACATCTCTGGAACACTGCACTGAAGTTAGATGCATTTTATAGAGTGATGTCTGGTGTCTCTTTTTTTGACAATCCCACCATGACAGGCCCACTTAAAACTTTCCAGGGGCACGGTATTCAACAGTGCAAGGAGATCCGCTCATAATTTAGCACAGCCATTCAAAGGGTCCCAACGAATGAAGCTTCGACCATGTGAAAGGGCACATGAAGCAGCCTAACCATATCATGCTGTGGAGTAAAAAGATACTGAAAACCAGGACAGATCTGTATGCTCATTGTCATGTTCCGACACTACAGGAGGAGCTTTGTGGAATCAGACCCGTTAAAAAGCTTCAGGATTAGAATGTCATTTTTTTTGTTCAATGTTTTGTATAATACAGGATGAGATCTCATTCTTTGTGACTTTATTCAGTGCCCCATTTGATCTGGGGCCCACGATAGGCACTAGATGGTGCTAACAGAATGCTACAGCTCTAAGCATGCTCTACTTTAACCCTGTTGCAAATATTCAGCTTGAATCAGTACACACCATGGAGACTTGCAATGTTTACCAGGCTGATTCCTGGGATGGTGGGACTGACATATGAGGAGAGATTGAGTCGATTAGGATTATATTCGCTGGAATTCAGAAGAATGAGGGGGGCAGATCTTATAGAAACCTATAAAATTCTAACAGGACTAGACAGGGTAGATGCAGGAAGGATGTTCCCGATGGTGGGGGAGTCCAGAACCAGGGGTCACAGTCTGAGGATATGGGGTAGACCATTTAGGACTGAGATGAGGAGAAATTCCCTCACCAGGGATTGGTGAGCCTGTGGCATTTGTTACCAGAGAAAGTAGTTGAGACCAAAACATTGTATGTTTTCAAGAAGGAGTTAGATATAGCTCTTGGGGTGAAAGGGATCAGAGGGTATGGGGAGAAAGCAGGAGCAGGCTATTGAGTTGGATGATCAGCCATGATCATATTGAATGGTGGAGCAGACTCGAAGGGCTGAATGGCCTCCTCCTGCTCCTAGTTTCTATGTTTCTTTGTTTCTATGTTTAAAGTGTTGAACTCCTGATCAGAGGTTTGGGAGTTGATTTTTTTTTGTTTTTAACCTGGAGCAGGTTTCAGGCTGATGAGCAAGATCCCTTGGCTGGCCTGAGTTTCCGGTGCTGGCTATTTAAATGTCACTGGACTACTTTCAGCTCAGAACAGCCGGGAAAAAAGGGCGGAGAGCCACTGTTGCTGAAGATCAAGCGATCTCTGCTTTCTGCCCAGGGCTGGGCTGTTTGGAGAATCTCACACACGGGAAATGGACAAGGTGGGTGGATGGGTAGGTGGATGACTGCGATTCCCCATTGCTCTGCTCCTGGCCCCTTAAAAGAGAGTTTTAAACCTGCTGTCTGTGAGGGTGGTGGAAGCACAAACAATAATTTCTAAAGGAAATCGGAGGTGGGCGCTTAAAAAGCAAATAAGCTTGCAGGGTTACGGAGGTAGAGTGGGGGAGTGGGGCTGACTGGGTTGCTCCATAGAAAGCTGGCATGGACACGATGGGCTGAATGGCCTCCTGTGTGGTAAATGATGCTACGACATGCGTCTGCTAAGTGGGGAGAGCAGTGGCGCCTCTCTGCATCCAGGCCCGAGGTTAAAATTGCAACTAGTCCGATTGATGTAATAGGATCCCAAACTGTGTATATCTATGGGCTGTCTGCTTTCTCTAAACGGGTGCCTCATCCAGCCTCAACCCCTGCAGGACAAACACTGACCCTGACCTTCTGGCTCACCGTTAATTGCCCACCTCCCTGGTTGGGCAAGGCTAAAGTCAACCCTTTGAGTTAAGTGATTGTACGGCACTGTTATACTGTTGTATATCAACCTGCATTTATTTTGTTTTTAATTACATGGGATTACTTAAGAGTTTACAGCACAGAAAGAGGCCATTCAGGCCAAGTGATCTATGCCAGTGTTTATGTTGCACAGGAGCCTCTGTCCCACCCTACTTGATCCCACCCTATCAGAAAATCCTATTTTCATTGAACGAACAGGAAAAAAGATGTGTTTTCTTAAATCAAGATACATTATGGAATGATTGATTACAAATTGACAGTACTTATATGTACACACAATGAAGTCCTGGCAAAGTTTTGTACATTTGAGGGACAGAACATTTAAAGAGAATAAGAAGCAGGAACAGGAATAGACCATTCAGCCCATCGGGCCAGCTCTGCCATTCAATAAGATCATGGCTGATCTGCTGTGTTTTGAATTCTACACTTCCATCTACACCCCAATAACCTTTGATTCCCTTGCCTAACAAGAATCTTATCTACCTCTGCCTCAAAAATATTCAGTGACTCCGCCTCCACCACCTTCTGAGGCAGAGAGTTCCAAAGTCACACAACCCTCTGAGAGAAAAGATTTTTCCTCATCTCTGTCCTAAAAGGGCAGCCCCCAATTTTAAAACATTGGACTCACCCACAAGAGGAAACACCCTTTCGACATTCACCTTGTCAAGGCTGTTCAGGACCTTGTATACTTCAATAAAATCACCCCTCGCTCGTCCAAACTCCAGTGGAAAAAAGCCCAGTCTGTCCAACCTTTTCTCATAAGACAACCCACTCATTCCAGGTATCAATCTAGTAAACCTTCTCTGAACTGCCTCCAATGCATTCACATTCTTCCTTAAATAAGGAGACCAAAACCGCAGATTATTCGAGGTGTGGTCTCACCAATGCCCTGTATAACTGAAGCATAATATCCTTACTTTTATGTTCAATTCCTCTTGTAATAAAGGATAGCATTCCATTAGCTGCCTTAATTACTTGCTGTACCTTCATAGTAACATTTTGTGACTCATGTACAAGAACGCCTAGATCCCTCTGCACCTCAGAATTATGTAGCTGTTCACCATTTAAATAATACTCCGCTTTTTTGTTCTTCCTACCAAAGCGAACAACTTTACATTTTCCCCACATTAAACTCCATTTGCCAGATCTTTGCCCACTCACTCAACCTTTCTCTATCCATCTGCAACCTCCTCATGTCCTCTTCACAACATACTTTACTCCCTAATTTTTTGTTATCTTATTTCTCTTTTCTTCTCTCACTGTCCTTTCCCTCATGCAAGCTCTGGGGTTGAGACAGGGGCCGATCGTCACAGGAGTGGTCCAGCTCTCAGTATGAGGCAACCAGTGAGGACTGGATCTGAAGCTTAATCAGGAGGGATGAAATTGGGCGTGTTAGTGCCTGCTTTCTGGATGCTCCGGGTGTCCTTCACTTCCCAACATGGCAGTTGTGGTTTAAACTTCTGTCGCCATCTTGGTAAAGGGGTTTAATGGCTTAATGGCTGCTGGAAGTATGCAGACTGACCGATAACAGCATCAATCAGTACGCAATGGGCCAGGCAACACCCACTCTTAACCCCAAACAGCTTAACATACAGTAAGCAGCACAAAGGAGCACCTCACCTTACCTGTACTAAATAAAATATTAGCTACTTACCAGAAGCTGGTTGATTTCTTTTGGTTTTTGCTGCACTTGGACACATTTTTAGTGCCTCCGATAGGCTTTGCAAGTTTGCACAAGTCTACAGGGAGTATTGTGGCAGGGGCCAACACCCCTTTTTTTGGCCAATTTACAGGGCTTTTACATGAATCAACTGCCCCCAAACACGAGTTGTTAACCCTGAAAAGTGTGAGGTGATACACTTTGGAAGGAGTAATTTGACAAGGAAGTATTCAATGAACGGCATGACACTAGGAAGTTCTGAGGAACAAAGGGACCTTGGCGTGTGTGTCCATAGATCTCTGAAGGCGGAGGGGCATGTTAGTGAGGTGGTGAAAAAGGCATATGGGACACTTGCCTTTATCAATCGAGGCATAGGTTACAAAAGTAGGGAGGTCATGTTGGAGTTGTATAGAACTTTGGTGAGGCCACAGCTGGAGTACTGTGTGCCGTTCAGGTTGCCACATTATAGGAAGGATGTGATTGCACTGGAGGGGGTGCAGAGGAGATTCACCAGGATATTGCCTGGGATGAAACATTTAAGGTATGAAGAGAGGTTGGATAGACTTGGGTTGCTTTCGTTGGAGCAGAGAAGACTGAGGGGTGACCTGATCGAGGTGTACAAGATTATGAGGGGCATGGACAGGGTGGATAGGGAGCAGCTGTTCCCCTTAGTTGAAGGGTCAGTCACAAGGGGACATAAGTTCAAGGTGAGGGGCAGGAGGTTTAGGGGGGATGTGAGGAAAAACTTTTTTACCCAGAGGGTGGTGAGGGTCTGGAATGCGCTGCCTGGGAGGGTGGTGGAGGTGGGTTGCCTCACATCCTTTAAAAAGTACCTGGATGAGCA